>NC_085046.1:122230791-122245791 GCF_963662255.1 Cinclus cinclus
AGGGATGGAGTATACCCCACCTCTCTCGGCAACATGCTCCAGGATCACACTACCTTCATTGTAAAATGCCCCTTCCTTTTACCAAATCTAAGTTGACCTTCTATGCATTTAAAACCATTGCCTCTTGTCCTACTGCAGCAGACCCTGAGAAAATGTTTGTCCACATCTATTTCATAAAGATCTTTGAATTACTCAAAGGCTGCAATGTGGTTTCCCCAGAGACTTCTCTTCTGCAGGCTGAACAACCCCAACTCTCTCAGACTTTCCTCAAAGAGATATTTCATCCCTCCAATCATTTTCATGGCTCCCCTCTGAATTAACTCCAACAGGTACATGTCATTCCTGTGATGAGGCCATCAGAGCTGGATTCAGTATTCCAGGTGGGGGTCTCACAAGAATGAAGGGGAAGAATCACTACCATAGACTTGTTGGCCACCTTTTCTCCTGGTGCAGCCCAGGATATGGTTGACTTTCTGGACTGCAAATGCACATTGCTGGCTCAGGTCCACCCTTTCGTGCACCAGGAACCACAAGTCCTCAGCAGAACTGTTCTTAATTTTCCAGCCTGTAAAATTATTAAATTCAATCTGCATAAGATCGCTTGCATGTCCTCTGGGTAAGAGTTACTGACTAACTGAAAAGCTAGCATAGAAAATTGCTATAATAGTTTCTCAGTGTTTTATTTTGGGGCATTATACCTTAAATTTGTACCATGGTGAAAAGTAAAAATTGAATCAGGGTAAAAAAACTGGAAATGGACACATGCAATATTGTGTATTAAAAAACAAATGCAGGGAAACAATTTTTGAACCCAGGGAAATACATTTTTGAGCTTTATTTGGCAAAATGTCTCAGCATAGCTTAAAAGAGTATGAGAGGAGTTCTGAAATGGCACCTGTCTGCTTATCAATTTGTAATATTGACAGAACATAGATTTGTAGTATGCAGAGTTGACAATTTCCAACCAGATGTTGAAGCACTGATCTACATGACAGGAATTGTGATCATTAGTTGCCATGCTTGAAAAGGATGTGGACAGATTCAATGTGGTTAGGTGCAATCAGTCCTGAAATTAATGCATAAATGGAAGAGACACTTTTTCATTATTGCCTACTTTGGGGGAAACAGTGGGTGCACTACTGTCAGAGTTCAGACTGATAGATATTGATACAAATCATTTTTATATGATCTGCCTATTTATTAGAATTGCTTTTCTGCTCTCTATATGGAAGTTCATGATGCATTACATTCTGAACTTCCTAATGTTCAGATTGCTGTTCTCATTGCAAGAAATAATGAAATGGATTCATTACTTTATTCTTAAAATGTTCTGATTTATTTTAGGATATATATTCTTCAGGGATTTCATATACCCTTTTGTTGTCTAGTTCATTTATTTTATTGCAGAAGGCAACATATTATACATATTTTGAGGACAAAAGATTTCAACAAATATTTTTAGGTTATGCATGCACACAAATAGAAACAAGGATAAGGGTTTGAGAAGATAGAAATTCCTACTAATATTTTCAGCATTAGTAAAACTCAGTGTTTTTAATGTAATGATGAACAGAGAGGAATTAAGATGACAGCAACTGCTTTTTTAGTTGTATCTATACAAAATAAGCAATTTTTTGTATAGTTTAAAATTTTCTTTTGAAATTATGTTTTGCAATACATGGTGCTCTTAATTTGAATCTAGAAATGAAAGCTCAATCAAATAATAATCCATTAGTACTTGAAATTTTCCATATGTGGGGGATTCTACTTTATGTATTTATCTTTTGAATTCAGAAGATGAAACTGTGAAAGCTGAAAGAAAGTACTGTGAGTTATCTTGGCACAAAGATATTAAAAGGAAATTAATATGACTACAATGACACAAACAATCTGATTAAAAATTATTTATTAGTCTAAGCCTGTAGCACTACTCCTGAGCTTCAGACCAGTATCCTTCCAGAGAGTTATACCTGTGAAGGAAAAAGAAGAAAATATATCCTTCGCTGCTAATTTTAAAAAGATATCAAACTATTTTGAAGGTGAATATATGATTAGAACACAAAAAGTAGGAGCAGGAGGGCAAAATACAAACACAAGATGCAAACACAAATGTATCATTTATGTAAGCCTGAGAACAGCTGAACTCTTTGGTATTTTCAAATGGGTTTGGGTGCTTGAACTTTACCTTCATCTCTATATTATTTCTAGAGAGAGAATTGCATATGCATTTCTTCCAAATTCCTCCTATGCTTTATTTCAAATGTAGAATATTTGGGTTATTGCGCTTTACCTCTCACTACTTCGGTAGTGCTTCTCTTGTCATGTCATCTTAGATCTGTAAAGACTTCACTTTTTAGCTTTTTTATTTACTTAGAGTCTGCTATGTGACAGGTAAGGTGTTTTTCTTTGTACAACTTCATGAAATAAGTACCTGTGTAAAATGCTGCCTGAAAATAATAATTGCAAATGAAGCCAGGCAGTCAGCTTCATCTTGGGCCCAACTTAATTGCCTCTAACACATAGGCAGGGAATAAAAAAGAGGAGTTACAAAAACACGTTCACTGGCAGGGCTATGATCTTATTGTCATGGAGATGCCGTGGAATGGCTGCTGTGGAATGGAAGGATACAGGCTCTTTAGGAAGGACAGACAGACAGGGGACAAAGAGTTAGTGGTGCCCTCCATGTCAATGAGCAGCTGGAGTGCACAAAGCTCCACCTAGGGATGGATGACCAGCAGCCTGAGAGTTTATGGGTGAGGATTAAAGGGAGAGCAGGAACAGGTGACATTATAGTGGGGGTTTGGGGCAGGCCACCTGACAAAAGACCGAGCTGATGAGGCCCTTTACAGACAAATAGGAGCAGCCTCATTTTCACAAACCCCTGTGGGGGACTTCAACCACCTCAATATCACATCAATTTTTCTTGTGTCGGAGGGAAAACACAGAAAGGTATAAACAAGTTCCTGGAGTGTTGGTGATAATGTCCTTCTCCAAGTACAGCAAGGAGATGTTGTGCTGAAACTTTTTCTTAACAGCAAGGAGCATCTGTTGAGGTGGGGAACATAATGGTCAAGGGCAGCCTTGGCTGCTGTGATGATGAAGGGGTGGACTTTGAGATCCGTAGCAAAGTGGGAAGGCCACACAGCAAGCTCACTACTCTGGACTTCTAGAAAACAAACTTTGGCTTTTTCGGGGGTCTGCATGGTAGAGTGCTAAAGCTAGAGTGATAATGCCTTTGAAAGAAGAGGGGCTCAAGAAAGCTTCTTAATATTGAAGGATCACATTAGGAGGCCTGTGTGGATAACCAAGGAATTCCTGAACAACCTCAAACACAAAAAAAGAAGCCTAAACAGAGTAGAAACAGGGTCAAGTAGCCTGGGAGGAATAGAGAGAGATTTTCCAAGCAGCCAGAGATCAGGTTAAGAAAGCTAAAGCCCTGATAAAATTAAACCTGGCCAGGGCACTGATGACAACAAGAAAAGCTTCTGTAGAAGCATCAGTGATAAGAGGAAGGGTAGAGAAAACATGAAACTTCTCCAGAAGGAAACAGGAGACCTGATTAACCAGGATATGGATAAGGCTGAGGTACTTGATGGCTTTCTTGTCTGGGTCTTCACCAGGAAGTGTTCCAGCAAACACCACCTGAGCCATAAAAGACAAAATCAGGGACTGGGAGAATGAAAAACTGCCAGCAATAAGAGACAATATTTAAGACCGTTTAAGGAATTTGAATGTGCACAAGTCCATGAGATCTGGTGAGATGCAGCTCCAGGTCTAGAGGGAACTGGCTTAAGGTTTATATTTTAAGGTTAAAGTGCTTTTTTTTTTTAATTATAAATTTTATATTTTTCAGTATGCTTTGACCTAATGTTTTCCTTTTATGATCTGTTGATTTTCTAGTGCATGATGACTCTCAGGAATTCATGAGGTCTGCATTTTCAGTATAGCTTGAAGCAAGCAACCAAAACTCATGCATTGATGTACTATGGCAAAACAGTGAATAGCAATGCCAGCTCAGATTCCCAGAGCCAATAGAGATTTGTTGATGCAGTGCTGCACCTGGGCCAATGAAATTTGTTTCTCAGACACTGCAGTTGAATCAAGCATTGTACAAATATAGTTGTACAGCTTCTAAATCCAAGATTAATGTATTTAACACTTATTTGATTATCTCTCATAATATTCTACATTGTTTATGGAGTTTTATTAAAGTTTATGCTAAAGAGAACTTTATGGACAGTGAGTGCTGGACTGTGTTGCACTAGCCAGCCTTTTTGTTATATGGGTAACAGTCATGAGACACATACTGTTCATTATCTTCACATCTGATAGGCTCCTATTTCATATAAACATGGAAAAGCTCAACAGCTGCTGTTAATGTTGTGTTGTTCTCAACCATGCAATACACTGGTCAGCCTCAGAAGTAAAGAAAAAGAAATACGATGTCAGAAGGATGACTAGACCAAAAAAAAAGAGTAAAACCTCTACTTCAGTCATGTGTACTTACCCTCATATTACTGCACTGGGAATAAAAGTTGCTTAATTTGGTGACTGGGAATACCAGTCAAATTTTAGGGAATAATATATTGCACTGGCAAGGCCAATTTAAGAATATTTTCTTTCTATAGAATATTTCTTTATATTATGATTTGTGCCAGGAAAGAGACCATTTGCATGATACAGTGTTAACATACAAAGAAAAAACAAACAGATATATTCTAGGCTGAGAATGAATTAAAACAATATAAATAAAGTCAAAGAGAAAGAAAATAATGATACAGGGAGCATAAGATTTCTGGTACACCCTTTGAAAGAAATATTAGTTCTACCTTTGAATGTTTTTCAAAGCTGCAATAGCAAAATATCATAGCATTAATTTTAATGAAGAGCAGGGCTAATGTTCCTTTCTAGCCTAAGCACTTAACAATGAGATCTATTCCAAATGACATTTTTATCAGCAAGATCAGGACTGAATAACTTCCTGAATATGTTTTTTTGGCATGATTTTAAACAAATTGTTCATTAACAACTTTCTTTAGAGGGACAATATGGATGACAATATTGAACTTATTTATTGTTTCCAACAGCACAGATACCCAGACTTCAAGATCTTGTGGACCTGTTTAGGAGTACATTTTTTCTCTCAGCTGTGGTCTTTCCCTCTATGTAAGGCTCATCCATGTTTGAGGAAGGAAGCATTCATCTGAACAAACAAAGCATAGAATTAAATAAAGAATGATGAATACATCTAGGAGGTTCCAAAAATCATGGGATTGCATGGGTAAATTAGGTATGGAATTAATCTGAAAATAATAACTTCTAATGTCTTTTTTTCTCCACATCTCATACAGCTTTATCTTTATGACTACTTCCTGTAGCAGCTGGAAAGAGTTTTTTTACAAGGGCATGTACTGATAAGACAAGGAGTAATGGCTTTAAACTGAAAGAGGTTAGGCTTAGATCTGACTTCAGGAATAAATTATTTTCAACTTATTGAAATTGGGTGGGGAGATCCTCGAACAAGTTGCTCCAGTAGTGGAGAAGTTCTGGATGCCTTATCCCTGGAAACGTTCAAGGTCAGGTTGGATGGGACTTGAGAAACCTGGTGTAGTGAAAGGTGTCCCAGACCATGGCAGGGCTATTGGAACTAGATGGTTTTTAAGGTCTTTTCCAACCCAAACCTTTGTATGTTTCCGTGAGTTTCCTCTGCAAATTCCTTTCTCTCTCTGTAAAATTTTTATAGGACTTCTCTCACTGCCCTTCCATATACCTGTGAACTTTATTTTGTCTCCTTCAACAGGCACTTATTCCAGGGCATTTCTTTCTGGAAAATGTCATAGGATCATAAATTAATTTAGGTTTAACAAGACGTCTGGAAGTCATGTAGTACAAGTTACTGCTCAAAGACTTTCAATGAGAGTTGATTGCTAAAGACTGCATCCAGAAAAACTTTAGATAAAGATCTCCAAGGGTATTCTCAAGGAATAAGGTCAACCTCTTCTGTAACTGAAAAAAATTCATGATAAAGAAAAAAAGCCATTAAATATATTCCAACCATCCCATGATACAAGTTCTTATATCACTAGGCATCTCCATACCCTCCAACTATGAAAGAAGTATACTGAAAAAGGTAAAAAAAGACAATAGTATTATTATTCAGACAGCAGTCGTTAACAGTTTGGGGATTAAATGAGACAAATATGATTTTATGACTTATCTGAAAAAATATAAACGATTATGAAGCTCCTCAAAGAACCTGATGGTGATGATGATTAATGTCTTACTAGCAGCAACGAAGATTGACCTTTCCCCATCTGGCAGATGACTGCCTGGTCACAGAGATTTGTTGGTTGTCTCTTTGGGCTTTGTGAGCAAATAAATGCTTGGCCTAGAAAGTATTAGTTCCAGTTACTTGTTCTGTGAGCATTAGCCAAAAAACTACTGCACAGTTCTTTAAGTTGTGATTATCTTACTTTATCTCACTGTCTGATGAAGGATATTCAAGGAAAAGAGATGCAGAGAGAGACAATTACAGAACCAGCATTACAAGAAGATTGTTGCAGACAGCATGGTTGTTCAGTCTGAATATCCTGATATGCTTTAAAAAATATAGCAAATGAGAATATATGCTGCATGCCCATTCCAATACTGAGTTACCCTAAGCAAGAAGTTTTCATCTACCTCTCAGTTTGGTTTTCTTTTCACTAGCAAGAGTATGAAATTTGGGAATACCAGGCGATGCCTTATCTGCTGTGTGTCAAGGACAGGATACAGCTCTTACCTTCATGGCAACTGGGAAGGATAATAAAAGTTATCAATACACCTCTTGCAGCACTAAGTGTTTTCATTTTAACTGAATGAAAAATATCCGAACAAACAATGGAAAAAAGATGTCAATTACTCTCTTTGGTCTTCAAGACTGATGCATTCTTAATCATCCTTGTTTTTCTGTTGCAAATAGGAGCAATCTTCCTTATTCCTCTTTGGACATGAGAGCAAGGAGAGATTAGTCTTCACATCTCTAACAAACTGTTTTCTTCACAAGCTAACCGATTACCTTAACTGTTCTCCTTCTGGTCCACTTCTCTTTGCACTTAGCACTTGAAAGAGCATAAGCAGTGTAAGGGTTTCCTTAGCATGCTCAAAATATTTTTTTAGCTACAATATTAATATAAATTATTGTACCTTTGATTTATATAATTTGTGTGCCTGAAATGGATGATTTGTTTCATTGACATCAGTATAAGAAAAAACTCCCAAACAATGTTAAAATTAAGCATTAATAATTCATACATTGTTTAGACATTTGTTTCAGTTAAATAAAATAGAAATGTAGCCACATAAAAATCCATACATTTTTAAGCTGATTAGATCAATAAAGTATGAGCTCATGAAGGATTTTATTATTATACTTCCTTTCTATGGTAACTGACTTCAGTAAAACAGTTTCTGTGTTTATTTTTGTTTTGGAATACTGCAAAACTGTTAAGTGGATTTATTCAAAATAATTCATAACATTCTGTTACCTCATAAGAACTGTTTTTTGGTAATGTTTTATTATTTCAGATATTATTAAAAAAATAAAAAATATAAAAATAAGCCTAAACATTCTCTCCAGATGGTTTAACATGGACCAGAATCAGACTTCACAGTGGAATAAAATGTTTCAATTTCTGTCACGATTCAGCTCTGCAACTTGGGAGAGGGCCAGCTGGGAGTGACAAATGAAATAATCGGGACAAGTACGATCAAGAAAGCCAGAAAAGAACTTTAACAATGGGAGCAAAACAACAAATGTCCATAAGCCAATCACATATGGGGCAACCTTGAATGAACCTGACAGTGGAGTGAACAGAACCTTATATATCTTATCTGAAGGGAAGGGAACCAATGAACAACAAGAATCTGAAATATTACCATACATGGTGTAGGCTGCTAACCAACTACAACTCTTAACTGAGAACATTACCTTTTGTGGAACTGCCTTATAAACATGACTGTACCCATAATTCCACGCTTCTTGCCCTAACTTTACCCGGTGGTGTCTCCCTTCTTAGCATCCTACTTCCCAAGGTCTTAAATTGATGCCAAAGGCTGGCCCACCATCCATTCTGCCTAGCTGAAATCCCACTGATTTTTTTTTTTTTCAACATCTGATTCTTTAATTGAAAATACTTATAGAATTTACAGCTGCAGAGGTAAATCAGGAGAAATGTGCATCATAATATCTGTGTCAGTCTATAAAAACCTTCAAAAATATTTTTGAGGAAATAAATACTTAAAGAAATTGTTTTATGTGTTGTTAGCGATGATAAAACAACTGCTTTATATTGATAGGAGGCAGAAAAAGAAGATAAAGGCAAGAAGTATGTCTGAAAATGTACAAAAAATAGGGAAATTTAAAAAACCATATGTACTCACACCATCTATTGCCAGTGGCATTACCCCAAGAAGAATTCATCTTTAGGCACAACTACAAAAATCTTCAAAATAAAGCTAACAAGACACACATATGTTAACTCTCATATCAGCACCTCTGAATAACCTTTGTGCAACTGGAATGAAAGACTAAATAATATTTTTTTTGTTAAATTTAACTTAATTATGAAGTTTGCAAAATCTGGAGCAAAACTTGCTATTAAGAAGGAACCAGTGTTTAGTTAAATTCAACATATTCACCTTCTCTTCTGATTAAAGCAAAATAGAATCGGGAAATTCAAACAGGTAATACAATATCAAAGAATTTTATACATTAATTACAACTGAAAAATAGAAACTGTGTTTACCAGCCAACAATACCGTATGTGTTCCTGTTCTGATAACTAAAACACATCTAAAATTCAATACAAGTAAGTCCCACGTACTTCCAACTCTCTCAATAGTGAGGAAGGGGAAGAATGAACTGGAAAAGCTACATCCTGGCTTTAAAAAATGCTATCTGACTTTGAATTAAAACTGTCCTAGAATTGTAACCACTGTAGAATTGAAGGCACACCCAATTTTCACATAGTTAATAAAAGCTGCACACAAATTGAAGTTGGGGATACAAAAAAAAAAAAAAAAAAAAAAAAAAAAAGCTTTTGATGCCTCTTTAGTTGGAAGGCAGATTTATTTATTAATAGCATCTCTTGTAGTTTCCTTCCCTCTCCTGAGGTGTGGAGGGTGCAATTTCAGTGACTCTGCTGTAATTCTTCTATAACTCTTCCACAGATGCTTTAATGTCAATCAATCCTGTCCCTCTGTAGTAGCTGACTGTCTCCCTAGCACTGCAATTCTATTCATTCAATTCATATTGAATTCTATGGATGTATTAAAGGGACAGTTGGCTAGCATGGGGAGGACAGGGTTGATTGACTAGGCTTCTGTGCAAGAATTACAGTAGAATTACAACACAGATGCAGAAATTGCAGCCTGCTGCTCCATTGAGGAGTTTGAATGGAAATGGTGCTGGAAGGGAAGAATTGTACCTATCAGAGACATTGCTAATAGTAGGAAAGTCTCCCTAAAATTTATCCTCATTAAAAACAATTTGGGAAAAAAAAATAAGAAAGCTAAAATTAATTTTGAAGTCCAGTGGTTTTGAAAAATAATACAAAATCATTAAAATACACTGTTTTTTAAATAGCTACTGCTGGAAAAAAATGTTTTTTTAAGGATTCTAGTAATGTTATGCTGTTCTGACAGCAGTAAAGTTCCATAGTTTTGATCATCTAAATATCAGGGATACATTAAAGTCTAAATAGCAGGTTTTATGCAGAGAAACATTTAAAGCATATTTATTAAAAACAGAATTTGGCATTTTCTTCCTGATTCTTCATTGCAATAACAATTTAAAAGCATACATAGTTTTCTTAAACTGATATTTCTTATTTCAAGTATAGAATAAGTAAATATTTTTTGGGAATGCTATTAACACCCATAGACCAAACTCACATACTTTAAAAGCAAGCAAATCATAATTTTGTCTTTTGAAAGTGATTTAACAGAATTTTAATGCTTTTGAGTTAATAAAGGTATGCTAACTTAGTTATATTTTATGATAGTAAGATCATTACTCCATCAGGGCATAGTACAATGATTCAAAAACCTCAGTGATTGTCATTGGGCTTTAATTTGCTGTGCTATGATCTTCAAAAAGATATTGTCTATGCTATGAGAGACAAAAGTAAAAGATTAATATTATCCATCTATATCAGTATCTTCAAAGTATTTTTTGCAGTATGCTGTAGCTTTCAGCTTCATCCTTTTCATTTGATACAGCTGTGATCTTGTATAATATTATATAAAACATGTATTAAGTCAGGAGATTTTTCCATCTAAATCATTCAATCTAGAATACTTTTACCCTACAACTTGTAGGTTATTACCATCATTACTCTTTTTACCTCTTTGGACCCTTTTCTATTTTTGCTCTAAGTATTTAATTTTTTATCCCTTTGTCAGTTTCAACACTATTGTTCCCTGAAATAAATAAGATGTATTATACATTCAGATCAATAGGAAATAAAATTTAGTGGGATTTTTTCTTGATACAAAATACCTGCCCCAGAACAGACTACATAAACAGTTTTTATTGAAGGAATATTACAACCTTTGATTAACTCTTGTCCAAATTAATAATACTGATACAAGTCCTCTAAGACATCAACTTATAATTTTTAGTATGGGTACGGATAGAGTTAATCAAACCAGCCTTCGGAAGATTTAGATATCTTTGTTCTCTCTGATGACAGGTACTGTAGGCACAGTTATGTAACTACTTCATAATTAGTGACTGGATGGAGTTGAGTTCTGCTTATGGTAAGGAACAGAAATCTCAACATTCAGAAATACATGTTTTTGACAGAGAAACAGAGAGATTCAGTGCTTTTTTCCCCCCAGGTGCTTATTTGCCCTCACTGCTGAATTATTAACTCTTCAACTCCGGACAGTCCCTTGACATTGCTTCATCCTATGCATATCACCTGTGTTTGGTGAACAAGAAAGCTCACCAGAGGATGGGTACTACATCACACACTACTAATCTGCACGTACAATTATTCTTCTCTCTGACTTTACAGAAACAGTGCTAATCCCAATGGCAAGCCAAATAATTTCTATGCTTAAATTTCAGTGACTCTTCAGGCATGTGAGGAAGCTCAAGTCAGATGCTTTGAAGGTAGCTCTCCATCATGTGGTTGCAGTCTGGGAGAATCAAAAATGTGGTTTTCCATACAATAACAGTTTGGTTTGTGTCTTTTCCTTTGTCTTTGCTCCTCCACTTGTTTATCCCTCAGACTTCAGCTTCATGCTATTTCACGGATGCTTTTGTAGACCTGGTGTAGCTATGGACTTGAAATAGGATACTAACCACTTACCAAAAGGGCTTTACCATAGAAAAAAAGTAGTTTTTTTAACATGATAACATTTCCCATCACTTGCTCACAGAAGGACACAGAAAAAGTACAGAAGAAGTAGTGCAGGGGCAGGATCAACCAGATAAAGGCAACATATTCTACAACTATTTTATTTTTATGGTATAAAGAATGCCCCTGCTTCTTTTAGAATTTCAATTAGATTTACCCTTTGAATATATTCCCTCATGTCTGTTTACAATACATCTATACAACTGTTAAGATTTTATTCTTTGGTAGGGCTTTTGGATGGGGATTTTCTCCTGAATGCTAGACCTTGTTTTTCTTAAAAAAACAAACAAACCAAACCCCAAGGTTTTAGAGTCCTGTCTCAAGTTTTTTTGTATTAATTCTATGCTCTTAATAATTTCTTGTGCTTACTACTTGCTTAATATTTTCACCTTTTATTTCTAATTTCTGCCTTCACTTTGATACAAGTGAAATTTCATTGTTTGTTCCCTCTCTTGATAGAGGGCGATCTCTTATATGTGGGCTTGCTTTGACTCAAGAGCCATTCTTTTATTTCAAAGACATAGTAAAGGTGTAAGAAATTCTTCTCTTTGGTTTCTCAAGGGAAGTTATGTTAGTTATTTTCCTGTTACTTTAACTCTGATATAAATGGAAGGTCATTCAGAAATCTAATGAGAAAGCATATGATATTATGCTTCCAGTATGCATCCTCACCTTTATTGGGAGGATTTATTTGCATTTCAGTTGCACTGCCTCTGCCAGCTGAGCAAAGGTAAAGCTGTGCAAGCTGGCTAGTGTGAATGCAAGAATACAGAATGAAAATAACATACTTGTACAGATTATGCTTTATGTGTTCAGAAAAGGTTTTACAGTGTAGTTTTCCTACATTTGGATGACACAGATGCAGTTAAAACTATAATCATCAATTTTCTTAGCTGTAGGCTGAGTCATATGTAAGCTGTACAATATAGTACTTCCCTTGGTCAGAATTAGATGAGAAAATATGTTATGATGTCAGGTTTATGCATTGAACTCTATTTTTTTTCAGTGCACACCATTGGTTCCATATCAGGTTTTAGGATATATAGTCAAAATTTCAATGGAATTCTGGAACAAACTACCTAAACAAACATTATATAATAGAATATATTATATAAGGAATGTCATACCATGACATTTGTTTTGTTACCATCTGTGGAATAAAATAAAAAAGGACATAGTTTAATGAGAATATTAATAGTGTGATATAATAATTGCTACAAAAGAACATGAATATGCTACGCCAGCATTTGACAGAATTTGTGTGACTGTTTTAATAAGAAATTACTTTTACACGCCTCACTGATACCTGCACAAAACTTATGCGTGTATGAGCCTAGTCTAGACAATGATATTAATGGCTTAGCTTACATGAGGTACAGACTGGGATAAAGACAGGAGCTGTCTGGTTTATGCTTGTTCTAAAGAAAAGTCAAGAAAGCATAGCAGATTGGAGGAAGCAATTAAGGCTCAAAATAAAAGTGAAACCCTTGAGCTTTACTAGATGCTCCTTACTTAGAATTATTGGCATAGTTTCGCATATTTAACTGTTACTGGTTGAACATGAACTGGTTGAACATTGACCAGGAGTGCTTTCCTTTTCCTGTACCTATTCAGAAAATTGCAACCTTTTCTGCCAGATGTGTATATTATAGCTATCCATTCCTTTATTGTTTCTTCATTGGGCTACTGAGAAGACTAGTATGACCAGCAGGGCTAGGGAAGCCATTGTCCTGCTCTACTCAGCACTGGTGAGGCCACAGCTTTAGAATTGTGTTTAGTTTTGGGCCCCTCATTTCAAAGAGGACTTTCAGGTGTTGGTGTCCAGAGCAGCACAACAAAACTGGGGAAGAATCTGGAGCACAAGTCTTATGAGGAGCAGCTGAGGCAGCTGAGGCTCTTTGGTGTGAAGGAAGCTCAGAGGAGACTTCATTGCTCTCTACAACTACCTGAAAGGAAATTGTAGTGAGGTAGGGCTTCATCTCTTCTGCTATGTTTCAAGTGAAAGGATGAGATAAAATGACCTTAATTTGTACCAGGAGAGGTTCAGATTAGATATTGAAAAGTTTTTTTTTTTTTTCTTTTTCACTAAAAGAATTGTCAAAGCATTGGAATGGGCTGCACAGGGAAGTGATGGAGCCACCATCTCTGGAAGTGTCCAGGTGGTATCTGGATGTGGCACTTGGAGATCTGGTTTAGGGGTGATTATGGTAGTACTTAGTTGACAAATGGACTGGGTGGTTTTGAAGGTCTCTTCCAATCTTGGTGATTCTGTGATTCTGAATTACTCTCTGCAACTTATTTCTGCTGAGAATTTTCAGAGACTGAAGCTGGAGTTGGATGTACTGCTCACATGATATTTGTGACAGGTTAAAACATTTTGTGCCTGTCCTGATACCTAACAACTTAAGGCATCAATCCCACTCATCTCTCTTTTCTTAATTTTTTTCCTTCCCTTCAGAAGATCATGTTGTACTTAAAGAAGGAAAAGCTCATTATTATTATCAAATATTCAAGACTATTTTTATTGTCTAGACAGAATCCTTTTAGAGAGCTATGATACGAGCACATCTGCCAGCAAAGCAGAGGACATAAAATTAGCAAATGGTGGGTCTCCATGTGTGACCTGGGGAAGATAACCTGTTTGCAGAACTCCACTGCAGCCAGAGAAGTTTGCCTGACCAATCTGATGTGAGCACACAAGAGTGTGCTCTTCAGTACCTTGGATACTTTGAAAAGCACTGGCTATGTCTTCTTTTCCAGATGATGCTTAAGTATGTGTATTTTGACTTTAATATACAAATTGAGCTACACCTTTCCTTATCTGAAAGGTTACCTCACTTTTTCACAAATGAAATGGGAATTTTAATTATCCTTTTTTTTTGTATTTTAAGAATCCAGAGGCAAAAGTTCTTTACAATGTTTTTGTGATGGTCTATTTATTAAAATATCAACAAAAAACATTCTCTGATACGTGGTTTGAACTTTTTCATTCTTTAATCCTATTTCTGCTATTTAAATCCCTGTTTATCATCCTGAGTGATTCTTCTCCTGCCTTGAATTTACTCTCCCAAGATATCCAGGGACTGTTATCAAGTCCCTTCATTTCAGCAGAGGAAGCCATTATATATTTTATTTATTGATTGATTGATATATTTAATAGTTCTATTTCTGTATTGGTCTACCTTCTCTACAGTTTTGTGACAGATCCTGTTGTCAAAAGTGTCTTTAGCTTCTGGGTAGAATTTTATCAATAAGAAACCTACAAAACAGTGTGAATTTCAGCTCTTCTCTTTCTTGAGTGACAAAAACCCGATGGTGTTTTAAAAATTGGTTTTATACTTGATACAAAGAGAAAGATTATGATTCTATTCTATAATATGTCTGGTTTGTTATAAACATCTGAAACCAATGGTGCCTTTACAACTTGTGTCTAGGATGCTCATTATGTTCTAGTACAAATAATTGTTCAATTCAGTGGTGTGATCAGTGCAGTAATTAAGTTTTAATGACCACATTGTCACAAAACCAGCTCTGACATTCATGCCAGGCACCAGAGAAACACAAGAACAAGACAGTCCTTTCAGCAAAGAGCTCA
>NC_085046.1:125142537-125224376 GCF_963662255.1 Cinclus cinclus
TTCAGTTAATAGTGCCCTGAAAATGAGTAGCTACTGAGGCTTCATTCTGTGATTTTTCCATATGAGCCATTTCATCTTTCAGGTGAGAAGGAAATTGAACTGAAGATTCCAAAACAAACACTTTCAAAATCTTAACAACTTATATTTCCATTTTTTAAACTGTGGTGATAAAAGAATTATCCACAGATGGAACTGAGTAATTTAAAAAAAAAAAAGATTCATGGTGTCAGAACCATGGTCAAGAATATATATATATATATATATATATTTATATATATATATATCCTTGATGAAGCTGAGGTTGCCATAGTGATTTGTTTGATTTATATAGTAAATATCAGAGTAGAAGACAATACAAATTGGAATATATTTGTTCAGTCAGCCACTGCAGTTCCACAGCTACTCTACTCTTATAAAATTATTTCATGCCTATGTGATCATGAGATGGTCTTGAGTAGCATCTACTAGTTGTATCCTTTTAGAGCTGAATATTTGAATTTAGCTGTTTCTGTGGCTCAACTGCAAATTATTTTCTAAATGGTTTTGAACTCTCTAGTATTCAGCTGCTGCGCAGAACTGTAAATTTTTTTCATTTAGAAGTGTCTGAAACTGCTGTTACTGTTTAAACTCTGCATATAGGGAAGAGAAGAAGAGTTCCTCAAAGTGTTCATGCTCCAGTGAGAAAGACTTTCATTTTAAAGTAGTGGGAAGAAAAGCTGAAATACTAACTGGAAGACAGAGCAATGTGGAAAAAGTAGAAGAGTATAATTCAAATCCCATAGAGGAGTCAACATACCGAGTAGGTTTTGCATCGTTTCAAGTTAAATATGAGTATATCTTCATCTGAAACCTGGTCAAACCAAAACTGAGGCAACAAAAATAATTGCATTTAGATGTTATCAAAAGTAGTGGAGTTCTTGTAGTGTCAACTGGGAGAGGATGCATTTTATTTCACTTTTATGGGAGTTTTTGGCCTGGTCACTTGCACTTTCTTCTGTCATCCATTAATTCCAGAAAGACAAAAAAGTCTTGTTCTACTGTTATAAATATTGTTCGTCATTTTTTGGCTATGCTTCAATGTTTCCTAGTAACTTGATGCTTATCACATCTTGCTAAGGCACTGATTCAAGAACTGGATCAGGAGAAAGAAAGGAGGTGGAAAGCAGAGCAAGCAGAGAAGAAATTATTAGAGCATATCAGTGAGCTACAGAAGCATGCAAAAGAAGAAAAGAATATTCAGAGTATGGCTGTATACAATACAGACAGGTAGCGAAACAATGCCGTAGTCTAAGAGTTTGTTTTGGTTTTTTTTTTTTTTTAGTTTCCAATAACTCATTTCAAACGCTTAAGAAGCAAGGAGAGCTTTAAACAATATACTTGGAAAATAAGGCATCGAGAAGTAGAGCTAGGGTTTCTCTCAGTATTACCTAGTGAAATTCCCTTCTGCAGCTTTCATCCTGTTCTTGTCATTGGACAATATTAGTGTGCCACTTTGCTCCATTTCTAGCCATTACTGTCCAAACAATCTGTATCATAGCAGTACCTTCAGTTCAAGCTCTAGTAGCTGTCCCATATCATACTTCTGTGTCCCAGTCTCCCTTTCCACATATACCTAGAGCATTTTTTGCTTTTTTCTGCACAGCACATTAGAACAAAAATGTTTCTGGCCAGTCAGAATTGGCCCACAGGCAGTGCAGGGCATGCCTAGCACATCTTCAGAGAGATGGTTGTCACCATGCTTGTGTGTTCTGAGCAGCAGCCTTTTTTTTAAAAGATGTCCTTACTTTTTTTAAAAAGATCTCCGTATTTTTGGAGATGTCTGCTCCATTTGTCATTTTTAAAACTGCATTGTATTTATCAAAGGCATGTCTTTTTTCTTTTAGGAAGAACCAAGTCATGTGCTTCCTGAGTTAACATCCATGACTGACTGTGAATGTTTCCCCCTTTTCCCTTTGTGTTTTAGGTGCACTTCCTACCTTTATTTTATGCCCATCTACATTTATGCCAACTTCTATAAGAGGCTTATAATGTTCCTGTAAAGCAAAGTAATACTGGAATATAATTTCCTAAAGATGTATCTCTGAGGTTGTCTCCACCTCAGGTTTTTTAAACTGAATCTCTATATAGTAACGCTACACATGACTTACGTAATAGTTTATGTCTCTTTAAACAGTTTTATGACTGTGCTATAAATAGTAGAACTCACTAAAAAACAAGATACGTTGCTACAACAGCTACTAATGCCTTTTTCTCAATGTATTTGGCATCAAACTTATAAGTAAAATGTTTGTTTTAAATAAAATCAACTTTATTGTGGTGATTCTCAGGTTAAAAGAATTGGTATTGAAAGAGAGAGCTGCCAAAGCAAGACTGCATGCTGATGTCCAGCAGTTGAAAGGTGAAACTGAAAGACTTACTAATGAGCTAAATCAGGCAAAAAATAAAGAAGCAGAATATCAGAAGGCCATGCAAGCTTTGGAAGAAACACTATCCAAGATGGAGACACAGAGATTGCAGCAACGAGCAGCAGAGGTAAATATTTTTCATGAGTAAATAATGCAATGGCAAGAGGGTGGCTACCATGGTTCCTGAAAGAAATATTAGATTTTACCAGCATTGAGTCTGGGTTTTCCACAATAAAACTTGGGGCCTTTTTGCTGCATAGTCGTAGTTGATAACAGGTATACATTTTAATTGCCAATGAATGTATTTTATAAATGGTGGCCTTAAGATAAAGGAGAACAAGTCCTATGTACTTAACACTGAGAGTTGATATCTTCTGAAAATATAGAGTGACAAAGACAAGCTTTTGAAGCTCTAAGATCAATAGACATCTTACTACTGGGATGAAAATCTGGTAGTTCTTTTTGTTTTGGTGATCTAAAGAATTAGATGCTTTTAATTGCAACCAGAACAAAACACTAATTGCTGAGAATGTTAAAGGTTCTGGTTAGTTTGTGTGATGTTTTGTATTTGTTTGGGATTTTTTGGGTTTTATTTTTGCAGCTGGAGAAGATGATGCTTTTGTAGTGAGAGGCTCTTTGTTGAATACACAAATCTATAAGATCAAGATTCTGGACCAGATACTGCCACTATTTCTTTCTGAAAAATTAATTGCTGAATTTTCTGTGTCCTCCATTATCTATTCCTTTTGTTTGTTTATATTACTATGTTAGTCCACTCCTATATCACTGAGCTTAGAGGAAATGAATCCTAACACATCTATCCTGAAAAGTCTTTGAACTGATAGTGTGGTACTCTAGGAGGTGATGTTGTTCAGGTTCCCTGCAAGGAATGAGAATCAGGAAATGTGCTGACAGACAAACTGCAAAGTGTCATCCAACACACCCTCTGCTTTAGGCTCCTATTTGGGCACTTGAGTGGCTCTTCCATTTCTTCTTTAGCTGTAGATATCCGGGAGCTATTATGGAATCTAGAAGTGACTTTCAGTTTAGGTCAGGTATCTGCCTGTCAGTTTGAAAAGTACTAAATTTAATGATTTGGAGAACAGGAGAGTGGGATTTGCATATGTGTGTGTGGCTTTTTTCTGTCCCAAAGAGTGGAAACACCTTGTTAATGTATGAGGCTTTTATTTTTCTTTCAATGAGTTTGTAGAAATAATTCATCTCTTTTGGTGGTAGTAACATTGTTTTTTTTAAGGGAAGGTTTTGTTCCTGCCTTTAATATCCTGTAGCAAATACTCCTTAATAATTACATTTCAAAGAATAATCATGCTGTTCTCAAAACTAAATCTTTTGTTTCAATGTTCAGATTTCATATACCTTGGGCATGGAAAAAGTGGAGTATACCATCTGGTGTTTCTACTGATCATACATTTTTTGTAAAATCATTGGAAAGCATCTCTGTTCAGCAACTCTAAACTCTGCAAATCAGAAAGATGGAGATTTTTACAAAAATGGAGTGTTAAAAAAATGAAGTTAGTGTTGAATATATCTAAAAATGTTTTGTTCAAAACTAGAACAAGTCTGACAATAAAAGAGTTTCTAATTGAGGAAATCATTCTGCCAATGCACTTCCACTTCTGCAAGACACCTTGAAGTTCTTTACAAATTAAGTAAACACCCTTAGTTCTTTATTAAAGTTGCTTTTTGAGCTGTAGGAAGTTAAGACTTTATTTAAAACATCTTGTTGTAGGAAGTTAAGACTTTATTTAAAACATCTCATCTTAAATTTCTTCAAGTGTTACAATATATTAAGAAAAAAACAAAACAAACCCCCCCCCAAAAAAACCTCTGAGAAAGTACCTGTTCCTTTGTGTTCTAGTATAAAACATGAAGACTAGATTAAAGTTGTAAGACAGTCTTGCTCTTGCCTCTATGACACAGATAAAACAGGTGCAAGAAGCAGAGCTTAAAGCATCAGCCAATGAAAGAGAAGTACAGTTACTTCGAATATCCATCCGACAACAGAAGGAGAAGGTAAAACATCTACACGAGCTTCTTGTACTAAGAGAGCAAGAGCAAAGGTATGGGGTCATTATTTTCTTTTCACAAGTTAAGAGATGCTTGTGTTGCCAACATGTCTTTTTAAAATGTGTCCTCAAGTACAGATGTGGTTTTGTTTGGGTTTGGTTTGTTTTGGGGTTTTTTGATTAGTGTGAGAGATGATGTTTGTAAAAATGTAGATTGTATCTTTCCACACATTTTCTTGCTAATTTAAGAATATCTTGTAGATTCCTGACTCACAAGTTCATATAGGCAACTTACAGCCTTTCATGTGAAAGGTTCTTGTTTTATAATATGGCTGAAGTCTTTATTTTAAATACTCGATCTGTAATCCAGGAATAATCAGGTAAAAAAAAATTGTAATTGAATTACTGTCTGAAGAGCTGCACATGCTATAATAACACGAAGTGTTGTTATATCAGTCAGCCTCTGCAGTATCTTGTTTGTTGGGTAAAGGGTGAGTTACTTGCCTGGCTGTTTTCCTCTCTGAAAATTTCCCTTTTCTGGAGAATGCTTTGAGGCTGAGTTCTGTGGAGTTCAGCTAATCCAATCAAATATGTATACAAACTATATCAAGAAGTATCATGAGGTGTAGTATTATGTAAGGAATGTTCCTAATAAAATAAGGTGGTTAAATTTGGTGAATGTTGCAGGGTAAAATGTATTCAGTACCAAGAAAATTGCAGGTTTAGATGGGAAGAATCTTACAGCTTTGTTTTGAGAACTTTCAATAATTACCTCATAAAGCTCCAAAAGATATAACATGAAGGACAGTGGATTTTTTTTTTCTTGCTTTAAAGTAGATGAACAGAGTAGTTTTGAAGAATAAGTTACGTTTGCTTCAACATTGCCCTTTTAGGTGCCTGTTGCTGCTACTTTCAGGTTTTGGGTCTAAGAGAATAGCAGCAGTTGTTGGGTGAGGGTGAAAGGAACTACTGACTGCAGAAGAGGGTGTTTGTAGAAGAGGCTGTACAGGTCTTTTCTCTGATTCCAGTGTCACTTCCAGATGTTTGTTAACAGAAAAGCAAACAAGTGCTAAATCACAGCAGAAGCACAACTGAATAATTTCTACAAATGTTTGAATTAAAAAGTTAGGATATTCCTTTGGGTGTTTTTAACAGCAGTCAACAGTGTTTTCCTCATGCCAGGGCCATTGTCAGAGAAGACTGAAGGCTGTCTGTGAGATGAATGAATTTATCCCATTTATTATGTAATTCATTATCATTGTTCAGTAAGACCAAGGAAATTAATTAAAACAGCATTGTGACATCCTGCAGTTCATGTCTCAAGTATATGCTTGATAATTTCAGGAAAGAACTTGGAACTCGAGTTGCTTTAAATGGACCTGAATTTCAGGATGCTTTATCAAAAGAAGTGGCTAAAGAGGAGCAGAGGCATGAACAGCATGTTAGAGAATTGCAGGAGAAACTTAACATATCAAACCAGAAGTATAGAGAGTTAGAAGATGAATTTCGTTTAGCTTTAACTATTGAAGCAAAAAGGTTTAAAGAGGTAAGACTAAGAGAATATTTCACCTCACAGTAGGTGGGGTTGTAGTTCTCTTATATGTGTTGGATTTGGGTGGATATTCTGGGTGCAGTTTTTTGGTGTTTTGTTGGGTTGGTATTTTTGTCCCTATGATCTTTGCTCCAAGGATATTCATGCAAAAATACTGGCAGAAAAGTTTGAAATATCAGTGATTAGAACAATGACAGCAAATGCCAAGTCAGCACTCTAAACCCCAAAATCAAAAGAAATTTTTAAAACTCCTTCTGTCTGATGTTATTGATTTCTTTTAAAATATGTTAACCTTCAATTAGAATATATTTAATTACAGTAAAACTTCTTTTTTTGTGTTTTGATAAGGTTATAGCTAAACATATATACAGGTGTATTTAGTAACACAATTCGTTATTGTGTAAATTTTCAAAATTGAATTTTGGATATGTATTTTGAAACTCAAATTCAAAACTTACTCGCTAATTTCCTTAGAGAATTTATTTCTGAGGCTAGTATTTACATGTTTTATATATTAAGTAAAATATTAAATACTTCACCTTAAACTTGGCTTTCTTTGTTTTAAGTAAGGTTTTAAGTAGATGGGAGAAGAGGGGAAAGAAAACACAGGGGTTTTACCCTTCAAATCTTTCTGTTGCAAGAAAAAAAGGCTTGAGTTATCTTTGTCCTTCTTTTGAGATTTTAATGTCAATTTTAACAATGAGTTCAAATCAAGACATTGATTTTAGTTCCCAACTATAGTTTTTCTGTTCTGCTTCCCATCCACCTGATGTTTTTTTCTGTGTCTGGGGGTTCTTTTTGTTGGTTTGGGTGTTTTTGGTTTTTTTTTTTTTGTTTTTTTTTTTTTGTTTTTTTTTTTTTTTTTTTTTTGTTTGGGGGATTTTTTACAAATACATAGCTGGGTAGAACCAGTTTTTCGAGTTGAAGTTTCACAAACCAGGAGAAAACCAGTTTCAGATATTCATTAATTTCATATACAGTTGGTGTCTTCACTTGAAATTCAAATCTCACTTGTATTTATATAGGCACAGTTTTTTCCAAATGTTAGCATTTTTCTTGTCTTATAAAATATTAGGTAAAACAGGGTTTTGAAAAAGTTTCCGCTGATCTTGTTGAACACAAACAAGCCCTCTTTGAGCTGGAACTAAGGGAAAAAGACATGGCAAGTCTGATCCAAGACCTGACAAACTTAGTGGAAGAACAGAAAGCAAAAATTGCAGAATTAACAAAATCAAATGAAGAAGCTACAGCAAACCTAAAGGTACTAGTTTCAAAACATTTCAACTACATAAATTATTTTTTGTGATGTTTCATCTATAAAAGTGAATACATACAAGCTTGATTAACTGAAAGACACAGGTTTCCTGGTGCACTAAAACCCAGTAGTGCACACTAGCCTTTATTCTTGCATCTTGCACTTAGATTTCTCAGAAACACTGCTCGTCATATAGAAAAATGTTGACTCATTCATGTTTTGGAAAGTGCACTCCTTGCCCTGTGAGCAGTAGCAGTTTTTATATATCAGTTGATCAATCAAACTTACATTAATAGCCTTGACCCCTTGTAAATTCAAAGAAATGGAACATGCTTCTGCATTGATCACTCTAAATGAAGTAAAAATGTTATTGAACAAATAATGCAGTGTAGTTATTAGCAGTTTAGTATCTCCTAGTTGTATAATATTAGAAGTATTATTTTTTATCTGCTACTTGTCAAATTTTAATCTTTAATACTGTGGGCACAGTTGATTTATGGTAATATATTCTAGTACTATTATCTGTAAATAATTCTTCTAAATTTTAAGGACATAACTTTTGAATGGTTGTGTGATCCGGTCCAGCTTTGTGCTAAAACTTGAGTGCAGTACAACCTCTGCACAGCTGTTTCTAATATCCCCTTTACGTGTTGTTGTTAGGGTGTCCAAACATTTTGTTGTTGCACAGAATAGGATTCTGCCAGTCAGTGATGCCTTTAAGAAGAAAATTGAAAATTACCTATATTAAATAGCTGTAATCTGTAAAACAAAAGGTTGCTTGGATAATGTAAAATACATCTTTATCACTGGAAGTGAAAGTACATCCCAGCTTCTGTCTTCTGTCAGTTTTTAATACTTTTGCTTTCTCTTTTGTTTTTCTTGAATTGTGCATTTATAATTCTAAATAGGTTTTTGATGATATTGATACTTTAGAGTGGGTATTTAGAAGTCAGCTTCACATTTTTCTGGGATTGAAGTATGTCTTTTTGAAGCAATAATTTGTGTTGCACAATTAGAATGAGATGCAGATAGAACCCTCAATGCAAGCAGAGTATTTCTCAGTTAACTTAGTGTATATATAAGGATTACTTTCCTAACCCCTTAGTATTGATTTGAAATTTTAAATATTGTTTTAAATAATTGTGTTTTCCCAATGTTTGTTCATACAGTGTCGAACTGGAGAACTTGAAACTGTGGTTGAGAAGGACAAACAAAAGGCTGTTCAAGTTGAACTTCTAAAAAAGGAAAATGGAAAACTTATTTCCCAGCTGACAGCCCAGGAATCTGTAATTGATGGATTAAAAATGGAAAGGAAAATATGGGGGCAGGAGTTGGCAGAACAGGGTAAAATAATGGGGTTTCTTCTTTTGCAGAAAAAATGGTGGTGTTCAATATCTTGCGTTTCAAATAAACACTCCAGTATAGTTTTAATCATGACAGGGTCCTTGGATGCCTTCCTGATCTTATCCAGTTGTAAAGATGATGTGCAAAAATAGATGTTCTGTGGCACATGGGCTGATACAGGGTCTGTAACAGCAGCTGTGGGAGTCAGCTGTGAACAGTTTATCTGTTTCCTCAAAATGTGAAAGTAGCATAAAGTTGTACAAAGAACTTCTAAATGTGAAACCAGAAAAACAAGGATCTGTAAATAATGTTATGTAATGCTTCTTGTCTAGCAGGGAAGTCTAATTCGGAAATTTCAGGATATATCTTAGAAGAGTGTTAAATGCTGGGAGAAAAAAAAAGTTTGGGCATTTTTCTCCATTCCTGTGACTTAGCACCACCTTGTGGTCTTTTGGGATCTGTAAGAATTACTGTCAGCTATTTTGCAGATAAGTTTTCAGAAAGGATAAAACACAGGCCTTCGGTTCTACATTTTCTCTTAAGTGTTACCTACCTACAGATTCAATCCCTACAGTGCTTCCACTGAGCAAAATAGTCAATACTTTGGTTTGTAAGATTCTTACCTTCGCCTTCCCCAGCCCAATCTCCCAACGTTCCACACCTTAAAATAATCTATAAAATGAGTTGCTGTAATGTGAATATCCTGTTTTGTCCAGGAGCTCATCTTGCGCAAGATCGGGGGAAACTGGAGGCAAAAATCGAAGTTTTAACGAATGAGATTGATGTGTTAAAAAAGCAAAAGGAACAGGACAGTGATACCATAAAAATTAAAAACAAAATAGTGGATGATCAGACAGAAACAATTAGGAGACTGAAAGAAGTAAGTGTCATATCTGATAATTTGTGTGCTTAACTTTCAATGCAAGTCTTAATTTTAGCTGTCATAAAGCCTGTGATAAAAGCTGGGTCTGCACTCGTAGTTTTCCAACTCACAAATCACAATCAGGCTGTCAGTGGCAATTCATTTCACTGAGGGCAGAAGAGGGCTTTTTATTCAACTGATGCACAATGATGCTACTTTGAATCTCTCCTTGAACCATATTTATATACAGACTTTCTTCTCTTTGCCTTGCTTCAGTTTATTCTTGATAATGATTTTGAGAGGTGAAACTAGGGTAGCATCATTCTTCCTGAGTATTTACAAGAAAAGGAAAAATAATTTCTAAAAGTTTGCTTCACGCTTATTTTTCAACTTTTTTTTTTGTTTTTGTTCTTGTAAAACAGTATTTTGGCAGCAGAGGTAATATGTTTTGTCCCAGTAATTCCATTTGTCACATTTAGAGACTTAAAACTTTAGCTTATTAATCAAAATCTTATAGCATGCTATGTTAGTCAAAGTTAGATGCATTACACAATATTACAGATTGTGAGTCAGTGACTTGCATATGAGTTGCTTATTCAACCCTTACGTAGAATTAAGAGTTCAAAATAACTTCTTTCTTGTCTTGCTTTCAACTTCAGATACATGTTTTGATGATGTTTTTTAAATTCAGACTTATTTCAGGTGAAGATTCAGTAACTGATTATCACTTTACTAAGTCGTCTTCATACATTTATAAGAGTAAACTTTAATGTTCTTCTCTGCTTTATTCCATTGTAGACTAAACACATACTCTTAAAGGGTAACAATAAAGTTAAGGGAGTTTATGTGTTCTAAAATAATTATCTTTTAAAGAGCTTACAAGAAAAGGATAAACAAATTAAAAAAAAACATGAAGAAAATCGGGAGGCTCATAAATTGCTTCAAGTACAGTTGGATGAAAAAGCTGCTGAATGTGAAAAGCTAATGGAAAAATTAGAAAGGCAAAATGAAAGAAAAGAGGAATTAAAGCAACTGCTAGAAGAAAAAGAAGTAGAACTTGATGACATTAAGAATGCACACAGGTAATACATACAAATCACAATAATTCTTTGGGATCATTGTATACAGCACTACTCTGAAGTTATTCTATAGTCAGAGAGTACTCACTTGCTATTAAAACCCACAGAAATGAGGGAAAATGGAAGCCTGAAAAGCTTTTCTGCCTTCCTAAGAAGTGGTGTTTACATTTATTGTAAATACATGCATTTTATTTTCAGTGCACTGAAAAAGAGGTGGCAAGGTAAAGGAGAGCTATTAAGCCAGCTGGAGGTGCAGGTTAAACAAATGAAGGAGAACTTTGATTTCAAAGAGAAGAAACTGATTGAAGAGAGGAATAAAAGTCTTCAAACTCAAAGGTGAATACTTTAACAGTTTATTTTGTGACCGCTCAGTTACTGTAGAGTTGCACTATTAATAACTGTGCAGAAATGCTCCATTATGTGGTAAAAAAATGTGTAAAACCTTTTTAACTACTTGGGGAGCCCAGTTACAAACTGGGTCTAGGGGGAATTCTTGCTGTAGCGGTGACTTACTACATGGAACTGGCATTCAGTCACAGCATTTGGCATCTGAACGTCTCAATTTCTATTTTCTTGGAAAATAACCTTGTACAATTGGCCTTGTCCCATCAATCCAACCTGCCCTAATCCCTTCTGTACAGCCTTCCTGCCCTCTAGCAGATCAGTTCTTCTGCCCAACTTGGTGTATGTTAATCACTGTCTGAGTCCCTGACTGTTTCTAAACTATCTGTCATTCTTTTCCCTTACAAATAGCAAGATTTTTAATTTATTGTCTTATTACTCTTGTACTGTCAATTTATTTGATCAAATAATAGTTAAATATGAGATGATACAGAAGCAAGTACTCATAACCCAGAAAATTATTTCATATGCTTCTGGAATGATGGAGAAGTTTGCTAGACTGATGCCTGTGATAAGTTTAGATCTTACTGTCATTTTTACTTTATTCTTTGGACCCCTTCTCATGTCCTCCCAACTACTTTTGAGAAAATACCAGCTAGTTAATAACAGTGCATAAAAAGAAAAAAACAGAACCACAACAAATAACAATAACAAAAATGCCAAAGAAAATGAACCACCTCAAATTGTCAATAGTATTGGGGTTTGGTATTGTCAGAAGGTCAATAGTGAAACTGAAATTTTTGAGCTAAATAATTCTGGTTTGTTTCAGAATTCTGTTGCAAATTAATTGTATACATTTGCCTTGTTTTTTGTTCCTACATATTTAATAATTATTCCTTAAAAGCAGAATTTGCTTGGAGTTAAAGAAATGCTTTTTTGCGGCGAAGGAGACACTTTGCTATTTCTGTGAGACACAGGCTCACAGGCCATTCACAGGATCACACAGTGTGATCACAGGATCACACAGTCCCATTGACTTTGTGGGAACCAAAAGCATAATAAGGAGATGTTTGAAAACAGGTGGAGTTTCAGCCATGTTGGCAGTAGCAAGCCCTAATCTTCATATCCTTTGCTAGTGACTAAATGTCTATTCTAAGAGAATGCCAGAAGTCCTGAACACAGTGCATAAAGCTAGAACATGTACTTGAGAAAACAGATTACGTCTGCCAATATATGTGTCTTCATGCTTAAGTTATTAAAACCTTATCAAAGGCAGAGCTAGACAAAGCAAAATACTTCAATTGTTTGCAGGACTGTGATTTTTTTTTCTCCAATCTATTTTAGGATTGCTGTGGAAAAGCTTCATAAAATGGATAATGCTTTCAGAAAACAACTTGAGTCAGTGATGGCAGCACATCAGGAAGAACTCTTGCACCTGGAAAATGAAAAGGAAAAACAAATTGAAGCAGCAAATGAAAAAGTAATTTTAATACTCAGTTCATACATTTATTGTATTTGCATTTTTATTCTACTGCTGCTACAAGAGTGGTTGGAAGTCCCCTGTTTGAATCTATCAGGCTGACTCTGGATGGAAACAGTCCTGGTTTAGTACTCAATCTCTGCACAGCAAGAAAATATCTAGACTTGTGCCACTGTAATGTTTTATATTCAAGCAAAGTAAAGCTCCATGCTATGCAGCTATTATGAATCAATAGCTAACATTTTCCTATCTATACAGACAAGAGTAATGATCATGCCTGATCAAATGGATTATGCCAGATAATCAATTTAATTTACCTATGCCAACCTAAACTGTTACTGTTTCTGTCATCTACTGCATTCTTCCCTCATATGAAAACTGGTGCTTTTTTTTCCATAATAAATTTTCTGGATTGATACAGTACTTGTTACCTCCTAGCAGATTAATACGTTTTTTAAAGAAGAAATTCTGCTACTACATCCAGTATCAAGAGTAATGCATTGTATATTCAAACATAAGCATAACTCTTGCATTGCTTATCAGTGTTAAAAATTGCCAAGATTATATGGGTTTAGGTGTTCTAAGAAAAGCAAGAATTCTACTTCATCTCTGTGTGCTCTTTCAGGTCTACTCTGTTGAAGAAGAAATGCGGGAGCTTCTGCAAGAAATGGCAAACAACAAAAAAGCCATGGAAAATAAAATACGACGACTTACACATGCACTCAATGATATTCAACAAAGCTTTGAAGGTTATTAATATTTATATTAAAAATGTATACTACACAAGCAGTTTCATCCACTACAATATACTTTTCCTTTTTTTCTAGAGAATTAAGTTTTTGTTGTATATTTTGATAGTTCAGGGAGCAGACAAATGTTTTTACATTATTTTCATAATAAATAGTTATTTCTAACCTTTGTTTAACTGCTGTCAAAATGGGTCAAAACATATATAGATGAAAAGCATCATACATAATTAGGAGTTAGCATGGTTAATAAGAGAAAAGGAGGTTGGAAAGTTTTAAGCCAAGAGCTTGAAGCTTTGCTTCAGTGAGGTCAAGATCTTGTAAAGAGAGAACCAAGAATGTTGAATCACAGAAGGAAGGGCTTGGTTTGAAAGGGACCTTGAAAAGCATCCAATTCCAACAATCCCTGCCATGGGCAGGGACACCTTCCACTAGATCAAGTTGCTCAGAGCCCCATCCTGCCTGGCCTTGAATACTTCCAGAGATGGGACATTCACAGCCTTTTTGGACAACCTGTTCCAGTGCCTCACCACCCTCACAGTAAGGAATTTTTTCCTGTTAGCTAATCTAAACCTACTGTCTTTCAGTTTAAAACCATTCTCCCTTCTCCTGTCACAACATCCCCTTGTAACTAGACTCTCTCCATCTTTTTTGTACCTGAAAACATGTTTAATCTGTTTAATCTGCCACTGTTGAAGAATGCAACTACTGCAACTTAAAGTGGCTATTTTGGCAGCATAGTTTGGTTTTGTCTGCAGCAATAAGCTTCCTACCAGGCTTTTGAAATACAGGGGATAATAACCTAAGAGCTTCTTATAGAAGCAAAACATAAGTCTTACGTTAATATTTTGTTACACTTATTTCAAGGTGGAGGCTTTACCATCTCCACTGTACTCAGGCATTTACTTCATTTGCTTGTTCTCAGAAGATCATGAACTGTTACTGAAGTAACCCATCCTCTGAAGTATTTTCATGCTGCTCTAGTAAAGGGATCCGTGAGCAGTAAAATCTCGGGGACATGCTGGTACACCAGCTGGAGCTGCTTCCTCCCCCCTGCACCTCACAGTAGCTAAAGCAGACTCCTGTTGCTCCACTGACCATGGCAGCCCCTAAGCTGACTTTACCATCAGTTCAGAACCCAGGCTTTAGCACATTGGCACAGTGTAACTGATGGTGCCTTTACAGCAACCCTGTAAAAGTATTTCTGTTTAGTGCTAGAAAACAATCTAGTGTTTGGGGACCTGGGGGTATTGGTTGACAGCTGACTGAACATGAGCCAGCAATGCACCCTGGTAGCCAAGAAGGCAAATGGCACCATGGCCTGAATCAGCAGTAGTGTGGCCAGCAGGAGCAGGGAAGTCATTCTTCCCCTGTACTCAGCACTGGTGAGGTCACACCTTGAGTGCTGTGTCCAGTTCTGTCCCCTCAGTTCAGGAAGGATGTTGAGACGCTTGAGCGTGTCCAGAGGAGGCAAAAAGGCAGCAAGGCTGGTGAGGGGCTTGGAACACAAGCCCTGTGAGGAATGACTGAGGGAGCTGGGGTTGTTTAGCCTGGAGAAAACGAGACTCAGAGGTGACCTTATCACTCTCTACAACTTCCTGAAAGATGGTTGCAATCAGGTGGGGGTTGGTCTCTTTCACAGGCAGCAGCTGAGAGAATGAGAGGACACAGTCTTAAGTGGTGCCAAGGGAAATATAGGTTGGATGTTAGGAAAAAGTTTTTTATGGAAAGAGTGATCAAATACTGGAGCAGTGCCCAGGGAGGTGGTGGAGTCACCATCCCTGTATGTGTTTAAAAAAAGACTGGATGTGGCACTTGGTGTGGCACCTGTTACCCTGAGGTAGCAGGGCATGAGTTGTACTCAATGATCTCGAAGGTCTCTTCTAACCTTGTGATGCTGTATGAGGCCTGCTGGGTTTATTATCAATTTGTTAATGAAAGCTTGTGTGAACCAGAGCTTGATACCAGCTGCTTCTTGTTACAGCTTAAGCATGGGATGAAAAGGCCTTTAAAACATGGGCACAGGTTGAAAGCAGAGGCCATGGCAGTGAAAACAACATCCTGAGGACCAGTGACTAGTCTTTGACAAAGCACAGCCTTTCAATCTGGGAACAGACTCTTCTGCAACAGCCTGAGAAAACAACCTCCACTCCGCTTCTCACAGGGGGTAGTGTGTACAGCTGGAAATTGTCTAGACATTGCATGGTCTTATGAAAGGGTAAAATTTCAAATTTGTGGAGGGGAGAGAGAGCGGAGGGGACAGAAAGCAGACACCTGCTTCAGCTCTGACTCCCTGCATCGAGTTCCCACACTGACCCATGAAAACACCAGGAATGAGCCATGGTGGAGGTGTCTCAGCTGAGGTAGGAGAGAGCTGTTAAGGATTGTTTGGTTGGAATGTGTGCCATCAGTTCATAATGCATAAAAATTAATAGTGGTAATGGTTAGCAGGATGTAAGAACTAACTCCAACTATCAATTCTCTAAAGGCAGAAGAATTACTTCTTACTCTTGTGCTCTGTCTACTCCGTCCCCAGTATGTCAGGGAAATGCTCACTGGGAGAGCTGTTCAATAGTACTTACATGAATATTATTGGTGCAGAAAACTCACACCACTTAGAGTGCTTTTCTATCATGTTGATCAAGTTTCCTGGGGCACTTCTTTTTTCTTTGCTTATTATTTGACCAAGCTACACTTTGGCTGGAGTAACTGAATACCTGGAATGCACCAGGAAGTTAAAAGAACTTATTCTTACCCTGATCCAATTTCTTAATATCTCCTCTGAGTTTTAACTCCAAAATTGTTGTTCTGAAACGTATATTCTGATTTCTTCATAAAGAGTTAACATTTTTAACATGAATTCTTTCTGTTCCTTGCTCTTGGCTCAGGACTTTCATATTACAGTACTTGGGAAATGCATGTGTTAATAGTGCTCGGAACACTTGTTTTTCTTGCAGATAACTCTGTCTTTGGCACTGTTTCCCTCTTCAGGCTTATATGGCTTCCTTAGAGCTTTTCAGTGAGTGCTTAAATTATTCTTACCTTCAAAATGGTAAAATAATAAAGATATGGCGCAGGTGAAAGCTCTACTGAATTTATCAGTTTCAACCCATCATGACTGAAAAACATAATAAATAAAATAAATTTAATTCAATAAAAATACAAACAAAATGTGAACACTGACCCTGTCAGATGCAAGGCATGCTCTCGTGCATTAATCATGACAATTTAAAATAAGTTCCATTGTTAGACTTGGTTTTTATTTCCCGACTATTTCAGTCGAGTAGGGAACCAAGAAATTGTTGTGTTACTTGAGACCAGGAGGGCAGAGAGAGCGTGTTACCATGCCCATACTGCCCTGAACATGCTATTTCGCATGTGCGGCTACAGCTACTGTGTGCCATGGCAGACCCAGGGTACCGTGCTCCTGTGTCATGGGTGATGGGCTCTTATCCAAGTGCATCCCCGGAATTCTTATACAGTATGGACTTTAAAGCCTCTCTGCTTTTATTCGATGGTAACTGAGGGAAAGAGGTGTACCTGAAATCAAGGCCAGTGGAAGGGGATGGGTAAGCATCCAAAATTCCCTGTGCCGCTGGCCAGATCATCAGCGCGTCCTGTGCCTGGCCTGGGGAAGTGTGAGAACATCGTCTGCAATTAACGTGTGTGTTTTTGTGTGAAACGCAAACGGTGAAATGAGCGACAAGGAGCTATCGAGGCGGGGACAGGCAGGCTCGCCGGACGTATCTGGGAGCCTCCAGGCCTGCGCTACCCATCCCGGGAGCCCTGAGCGAGAGCCGGGAGCGGCCCGCCCCGCCCCGGCCGGCGGGGGCCGGGCCCGTCCCCGCGACCGCACCGCGCCGGTGTCCGGGCAACGGCGGCGGCGTCACTTCCGGCGGGCCGCCCCTCCCGCCGCCGCGCTGGGCCGGGGGCCGCGCTCCCGCTCGGGCCGTTGCGGCGGTCGCGACACGTGGCCCCGCCGGCGGCATGGCCGCGGCGGCCGAGGCGGCGGGCGGCGGCAGCAGCCGCCACGAGAAGAGCCTGGGGCTGCTGACCACCAAGTTCGTGTCGCTGCTGCAGGAGGCCAAGGACGGCGTGCTGGACCTCAAAGCGGTGCGAGGGTGGGGGGGCTGCCGTTGGCACCGCCGGGCGCAGCGCGGGGGCCGGGCAGGGCAGGGCCGCCCGCTCCCTCCTTCGTCCTTCCTTCCGTCCTTTATTCCTACTGCCCACCCGGCGTGGCGGGGCCTCCCCCGGCCGCTGACGGGCTGCGGGTGCCCGGGGATGGCTGACAGCCGCCGCGGTCGGCTAAAATACGTGTTTCGGCTCTTTATAAGGGGGTGTGAGGGCTACCGTGCGTTAAGTTTAACTTGCTGAGAGTGGTCTTACTTACTATGCCCTGTTCTGGGTTCCTCAGTAGAAGAAAGACAAGGAGAGGGTCCAGGGGAGGGCTACAAAAATGGTACAGGCTCTGGAGCATCTCTAACTAGGAGAGACTGGGGGAGCGGGGTCTGATTAGTCTGGAAAAGAAAACACTGAGAGTAGGTCACATCAGTGCAGACCCTTTGGTGGTGCCCAGTGACAGGACAAGGAGAAATGGCCGTAAACTAAAGCACAAGATGTTTCACCTCAACATGAGGAAGAACTTCTCTACGTTAAGGGTGGCAGAGCACTGGAACAGGCTCCCCAGGGAGGTCGTGTGTCTCTCTCTCTCTGGAGATACTCAAAACCCACCTGGATAAGTTCCTGTGCACCTGCTCCAGGAGAACCTGCCTTTGTGGGGGTTGGACTAAATGATTTCCAGAGGTCCCTTCCTGCCCTAACAATTCTGTGATTTTTTTTCCACTGCCCTGTTACTCCCTGCACTGATTCAGTGTATGGGCTGCTGTTTGAACCTGTTTCTTGCCCACCCCCTCCTTTTAGCAAGAGAAAACAATGTTGAAAAACAGACCATTGCCATATTATACTTTCTATTATGCATGAATGAAAGAAGCTGCATTGGCATATGAGTGAGAAATTATTGTCACCCAGCTCTGCAGCCAGCCTGCTGCCTTCAAGGCATAAGGGCATGGGGCTGCAGTGGCTGGAGCATCTCCAGTGGTGCCCTGGGACCAGTCCACCTTGGCAAGGTCTTCGTCCCAGGAGGTCACTCTGTTGCAGGAGGTGTCACTGTCACTTGGCACTGTGTCCTGCCAGTTCTCTGGAACGTGCTGCCACTCTGGCCCAGGAGCTCAGGCCCTCTGGGCTGTTGGGTGTGCAGAACATTGAGGCAAAGGTGTGTTAACCTAACTGGTTAAGGTCATCAGTGAACAGCTGAGGTGTTCAGCAAAATGCAGTAAGAGGCTGGCTTGGTGCTCTGCTTGAAGTCCTTTCTGGAAAACTGACTTATTTTTTAATCACTCTTAATAGGCCCCAGGAGGAGAATGGTGTTCTTGGAGCTTTTTTCATGCACCCCTGTTCAGAGCAGATGCCCTTTGGTTATGTTACTGTGGCTTATGAAACTTCAGGGAAGGATGCTGATAGGTTTTATATTCCTCATTTGGTTATGCTGTGGTCTGGACAAGTTAATGAGCTCCATAGTATTAGTTGCCTCTTTATCTAGCAAAACGGAATGAAGATGTCCAGATCTTTGGGATTGTAGTGCAGCTTACTTTATTGTCTGTCATGTCTGAGAGATGTTCCAGGTCAATCTGAGAAGTAAAACATACTCAGTTTGTAAGACATCAGGCCCAAAAGCCTGTCTTGAAGTGCCAGATAGGATTGACCTGAACATTAAAGTTGGGCTGTGTAGTGAGATGGAACAATGCTTCTTGCTCTCTTTAGTGAGGAAGGTATCTGCTCAGAGGGAATGAAAGGGTTGATAGCCACAGAAAAGTGGACATTGCAGCCAATCACAGACATTTCTTCTCAAGACCTATTGGAGACTGGTTTCTGAATTACAGGTTACAGTTTTTTGCAAGGAAATACTAACTGCAGTGCATAAATTGTTGGTACTTTCATAAGCAGTGAGTCAAACATACATTTCTGTTATTGGTTTTCTCCTAGATAAGCCATATATCGAACGAAAAATGAAGACCAGTTTTGTGTTAGTGTTATGTCAGTGTGCTCAGCAAACTGAAGGACAGTCTTGAAATGGAACAGAGCATTCCAAGAAATGATTCATGCAGTGAGCACCCCTAAGTGTCTCCCTGCTGGCTAGTATTGACTGTCTCATGGTGTGCTGCTGATTGGTATTTATGTAGCATAACCAGCACTAGAAAGAAAATAAAATTTGAAAACAGGTGGACTTCCAGCTTTGTGATTTAGCAATTGAGAAGGAAAATCTGTTCTATGGGACATTTTCTGGTAATCTTTAATACCTCTATAATTATATATTATTATTATTAGCTTAGCAGGCTATAAGAGGAGGTTGTGAAAGTGTTTTAATTCTGGACACTTTTCTGGTAACATCTGAGAAATTATGGAAGTGAGAATTTTCTTTACTTGAAATTTGAATTTTGCATTTGCTTGAGAATAGCTGTTTGATTTTAAAATAATGACACAGATGTCACAGAATAGCCCTGTATAAATAAATCTAATTATGTAATTAAGTTTAAAACACCAACGGATGATATAGAAGGGAAAGAAAACTAAATTTCTATCTGCAGCAACCTAGTAATTGCAGGGAAGAGAGAAAAAGAGCAAGATGAGTGAATAAAGAATAAACCACCTGAATGAATGCTGTTCAGAGTGTACAATACTTCTGCCCTAATTTCTTAAGTAGGATTTGTTTGTAGCAGAATACCATCCCTGCTCTAATGATGGTTTAGAGTGTCTGATCATCAGAGCAAAACATGAGACATTCTAAAATCGACTTGTTTTACAAGTGTACTTGTCAGGGGCAAATAACTGTCTTACACTTTCTGTACTCCACAGAAGAAGAAAAGCCAATCTATTAGGTTTTACTTCCTTTAGTGTTTATGTTGCAATGACATTCAGTACGTACAATCTGACAAGAGCGCCGTTCAATTTAAAACTCTCACCAAACTGTTGACAGCCCTCTTGGGGAGAAAATGTTGTCATGTGGTACAGGCAGAATTCAGAAGATGCAGGACCTCTTTCCTTTGACACATGGGGAGAGCAAGCAGGCAGTTGGCCCCTGTGTTGTGTTAAGGTTCTCAGTAAAATTACTCTGCCATGGTGCTCTGTCCAGTTCCTCTGCTCTCTGGGGCTGCTAACACAGCACGTTTGCAGCTGATGATTTCTGCTGTCTTTTGTCAGCTCCCAGGGAGCAAACAAGTTGGGGAGGGGAGGGGGCTGCAAACTCTCAAATGCCCTTTTCCTGGCCTTTCTTTCTTATTTCTGGGCAAGTGTGTGTCTGTGCATGCCTGCAGCTGAACCTGTGCAGTACAGTGTGTTTTCTGTATTCCAGGAGCTGCATTATCAGAATGTACACAGAACCATAGCTCTGTGCTTAGATACTTATTCCAGCTCTGAACCTGTCTATGAGACACTCATGCATGCTTGGTTTGAATACATACTTAATCAAAGTATGAGGGGATATTAGGAGGAATAATGATGTAGTTCAGCAGCTTTACATGAGAAAGATTTCATGAAAGAACCATGAATGTGGAAGCTACATCCACCCATGTTAGCAGGGCCACTGCTGCAGATGTCCATTTCTTGACACAGGCTAAGAAGCGATGAGTTTTAGCACTGTTTTTGACAAAAGATTTGTCTCAGGAAGCTCTTCTAATTATTTAAATTATTAGTGAATCGTTTATGTGGAAGACTGAACTTTATTTCTGATCCATGTACCTGGCAGAAGGTATCACACTGATAACTGCCAGAATGTCAGGGAGGGGAACTTCTCAACTGCTTTTAAAAATATCTGTGAAATTTTTAAAAGATAATGAGATTACAAGGTTTGTACCAGAAAGCTAGTGAATGTCTGGATTAAACTTTTCATCTTGGCAGCTGGCCCCAGCTTGTGTTGGAACTCTTGTAAGTAGCTGACCTTTGTAGCAGTGTTTGAATTGTATGGAGGGCCAGTAAGCCAAATATATATGCAACTGTGTTGTTCATTTTCCTATGAAATGAGTCCCTGTCCTGGGGATCTGGAGCTGGTAGTGGTGAATCTGCTGCTGGTGTTCATGGGAGCTGTGCTTTGGACATATAAAATGCAATAGCATTTAGAGTGGAACAATTACTTCAACTTTGAAACATTTTAAATTGGACAGTCAGAAAAAGTGACCTTTTTTAATCTTAAGCTTTGGTTTCATAGCTTAAAATTTATGTACACTGATATCTTTTGAATTACAGTACAGTTTGAAAATACATTAAGATCATAAAGCATTTATATTTTGTAGACAGGCCTTTGGGAGAATCTCAAGAGGTAATGAAATCTGCATCCAAAGCACTTTCTTCATTGTTCACGCCATGAGTGGTAGACTAAGTCCTAGGTCAGTATGTGGAGCAGTGGGAAAAAAGCAGAAAGTTGAATAGCATCTAAGGGTTTGCTGTCCTTTCCTTGCACTGAATAATGTAACCAGCTTGTAGAATAACTGAAGACTGTGAGATGTATGGGGTACTGATTCAGCATTCTGCAAATGGCACTTGCTAGATTTTTAAGGTTCTCTTGAAGTCCTTGGAAGCAGCGTGTACATATGCAGCAAAAATATCAGATTAAGATAGCAGGTGCATACCTATGAAACAAGTGATCCGAGAGCCAGTTTCCTTGGAGAGAATTAAACTGCACTTTATAAGTATTTGCATGCATCTTATTTTGTTAGTTAAGGAAATATTTTAAAATACTCATACAGAAGACCATACAAAAGTTGAATGCTGCTGCTGGTGTCAGTGGAAACAGTGTTTGGTGGGTACCTCACTGTCAAGGAGAAGGCAGTGTTTATACTTCATGGCTATAAGAGTATTTTTTAAGTCTCTGTTCTTCCTTTTTATCCTTTCAACTTTATTTCAGTAGCAAAAGGTAATTGTACTATTAAGCAAAGAAATAAGGTTTTCCTTCCAGGTTATGGTTGTCTTGAGCTGTGCCTGTCTTTCATATAGACTGCTTAGAAAAGCATACATTTAATAGATTGTTGGAACAAACTGAATGAAATAACTATGTTCCCGTAGTAGAAATTATTTGCCTTTATGCGTCAGTTCAAATTCAGAAGTCTTTGTCTACCCTTCTCTTTATTTGTTTAATACATACAATCCCATGTAATCATTGTATTTAAGTGTCCCGACTAACTACAGATTCAGACTCCTCTCTGCTTTCCCTTTTTAGTGAACATTCTTTGAACTTAATCTGCTTTTCAGGTGTGGAAGGCATGACTAGCCCATTTGCTTAATTTATCTTAACTCTTTGCATCAGTTACATAAAAATGACCATGGAGAGAAAGAAGTAAGGCATGAAGGGGTTGCTGCTGCGTGCCGCTGCCTTGTTCAGAGGGGCGAGGTGTGACAGCCCTCAGACACACTGCACAGCTGGCTGTATGTCAGCAGCAGCATCCCTGGCAGCTGTACCAAGGTGATGGTGCTCAGAGTGACAGATCCAGTGAGCCTTTGTGCTCTGAGAAGGTCGTTTGTGCAAGGACAACGCTGACCTGAAATACTGCAGCTCTCCTGCAGCCACTTTGTGAAATTACAGCCCTGTTGTTCCGTATCCTGGCACCACTGAATCCAAACAAAGGCTGTAATACCTCCAGTGTCAGTGGAAGGAATTATAAACTTAGTATGTCCTTAGATTCAGAGGCTTGCCCCACTGCAGGGTGTCTCCCTGCCTTCCATACCTTTTCCTGCCCTCCAGAAAGAGCTTGGCAAGCTCCTCCATGCAGTTGAATATGCTGAAGATACTGACCACGGTCTTTGTGACCCCTGTGAGTTCCCCTCTCTTGTCGACTTCTCTCTCAGTCCCTCTTCAGCCAGGGGACTGCTCTTTTTGCTTTGTAGCGCTGAATGCAGCTGAACTTCAGAGTTCATGATGGCATCTGGCTCTTGAAAGGCTCTGGAACCTTCTCCCTTCTAAGGACATGGCATTTTTCCAAGGGAGTGACTTAACTGTCTTTCCCTCAGCATGCAAGTTGCTGATACCTATTTTCTCCACAGGCTGCTGATACGCTTGCTGTGAGGCAGAAGAGAAGGATCTATGATATCACCAATGTTCTGGAGGGGATTGATCTCATTGAGAAGAAATCAAAAAACAGCATTCAGTGGAAGTAAGTTATGTGAGTTCTGAAAATTCTCACATGCCTAAGAGTAACAAAAAATATCTCTTTCTACTTCTGACACCCTAAAATTAACATTGTGCTAATCAATGAGCAATATGACATTGAAAAAGTACAATAAAGTTGCAAATGAACTGTATTTGTTTTCCATTTAACTTGTGTCTGTGATACATAAAATCACGTTTAAAGCATACAGAAGAGGAACTTTCAGAAAACTTGTAGTACTGAAAACTTGTAGTACTACTTTATAACTAGCACATGTAGTTGAAAAATTCACCTGGAATTAATCTGGGAGGGGCGTCAGGACACGCTGTCTCCACCTACCTGTCCTACCACAGTCCCTGCCTATTTTCTCTTAGGTCTCTGAAGGTAAAAGCTCAATATAAGAATTACAGGGGAAGGAGATAGGCCCTGCCAAACAGTGTCAACACAGAAAAAAACTGCATTCCAAAATAAGATGAACTTCTGTAGAGTGATATTCTAAATTTGATCTGAAGTTAAGAATTTTCATTTTCCTGTCAAAACACTACTTGGAGGTTGAATGCTCATTTCCTTCATATTGAATATTAGTAGATTTTCCAGATGTTGAAAATAGTCTTAAGAAATTATCACTGGACATTTGCTTTAGATTTTCACTTGTGTTTTCATGAACCCTTACCCTTTTTTAAGAGGAGTAGGTGCTGGCTGCAATACAAAAGAAGTCATAGACAGGCTGAGGTATCTGGAAGCTGAAATTGAAGATTTAGAGCTAAAAGAAAAAGAATTGGATCAGCAGAAACTGTGGCTTCAGCAAAGTATCAAGAATGTCATGGATGACTCTACAAACCACCAATATCCTTTCAAATTAATTGTGTGCATTTTGGAACTAAAAGCAACAGTTAAAGTGTAGGTAATGCATAAAGCATAATGTAACTCATTTTACCCTGAAGCAAGGTAAGGCAAATATTTTTTCAGGTTTTGCTTCAACAAAAGAACTCATAAATCTTAGTTACATGACTTTTTAACTTCTATGACTGTGACTAGTAAAATGAAAATAATTTAACTTATATATATGTACAGCAGTAACTACTAAGTCAGTAGTATAATCCTAGTGTTTTACTTGAAATTAGTTATATTGCTTTCCAGAACTTGAGTTTATATTTTGTTACCAGTGCTTTACATGAATCTTTTTTGTTGCTTCATTCTTTTGAAAAGATTAAGCTATCACCCAAAGATCAATGGAATTGACAAAGTCCTGAAACTTGTTTGGGTTCAAACTGGGAAAAAAAAATCCTGTATATAAATACTAGAGTTCCAGTGCATTGCTTGTAAGCATGTGTTTAGCTGTCTTGCAGAACAGATGCCTGAGAATGGGAGCAGGAAAGTGCCCTTCTTATCTATAACACTATTGATAAGTAAAAATTAAAAAATTACTGGAGTTTCTGTTCAGAAACTGTTTCTGTAAAATGGATTTAGTAGCACAGGAGATTGAAGTTAAATGTTAGGAAAAACATTTGGTAGAGCTAGCATTGGAATTGATCCCCCAGGGAGGTGGTGGAATATCTGTCACTGGAGGTTTTGCAGAACAGGAAAGACAAACATCCGTCTGGAATGTCTGAACAGTGGAATGATCCTACCTTGAGGCAGAGGAATGGGATGGCAGATGAGTTCTGAAGTTCCCCCTAGCAGTATTTTTGTGTGATTCTGGGAAATGCTGATATATATCTGAATTTGGTATTGTCAAATTAGCAAGGTAAATGGTATTCTGCAACACAAGATTTTACACGTTCTCCTTTTTGAGAAGAATCTCTTTTCATTCAAGCTACACAATTATTTTTCTGTTTGTTTTTTTTTTTTTTTACTGAAACAGGCATTTTCTTTAAAACACAGAACTCTTATTTGTAATGAGCCATTTGGAAAGTCAAAAATAATGCCTTGATTACACCTATAATAATAATATTATAGTTTAGGCTCAGTTTAGACAAACTTATGAAGGGCAGTAAATACCAATTTTACATTGTTTTAAGAAAGAAAAATGCTCCTTGACATAAATTACATTTTCATATGTCACCCATGAAGATATCTGCAACTGTTTCAATGGTAAGTTGCTACTAGACTGTGTTTCTAAAGTGAGGTACTTCTTGAAAGATAACTTGATAACTAACCTGCTTTTTCTGCAAGTATTTTGAATTGAGAAGTACTCGGTAGTAATCAGTACTAGGTAGAGGTCTCATAATGTTCATGGCTACCAAGTTCTGGCATTTCCTAGTTGTAGTCACAGATTGGAATGGAATTCATAGAATGGAAACTCAGCTGGAGTCCTGGTTTTGGATGTCTTTTTTGGTATTCATACTTCTCAGCAGCTTGCTGCAGGCTGTTAATGGAACCAGAGACAGGACATGTTGGTTCAACCCTTCAAAAAAAACCAGGAAAATCCCAATTTTGTATAATTTTCTGGTGGTGACTGTGGCCAGACAGAGTTTGTGGTGCTGTATAAATGGAGCCAGCAGAAGGTCATTGATGGAGCATTGCTACTCAATCTCAAGGATTCCTGTACAGGTGGTTTGAAGAAATTGCCGGGAATTGCTGGCAGAGGTTATTTACCTTGACATCATCTACTGATCCTGGAGCACCCAAAGGAAAGTTGTTGTTCAGCCTCCAGCTAGGCTCAAAATCATCTTTTCTTTGCCAGATGGAAGATTTTTTAAAACAAAAACACAAGATCAGAAAATTACTGCAGAATTTAACAAAAATGAACTGTTACTGAAAAGCGTTAGTCATTACATAACATGGAGGCACCTGGCACAGTGCTCACATAGTACTTCACCTAAGTATTTCTTAGGAGGCAGAGAAAGAAAAATGTTATTCCCAATTAGTTATAGACAAAGAGGAAATGATGTGCAGGTAGGCAAGTGATCTGTAGTATTGTGCCAGTTCTGTGTATGTATGTAAATGTGGTCCCCTGATTTTAATCAACACATTGTACATGGTAAGCCACAGATTAGTGTGATAGACAGATGTTACATCCCAGTTATATGTGCTGTGGAAGCCATGAGCTTAGCAACTTAGAATTGCTGTCTCTGAAGGTGAACATTAATATCTCTTTTTCCTTCTGTTATATCTCTGTAGTATCACCATTCATCAAAGTCATAAAGTGAGCTAGACCAGAGAGCTGGTTTAGCTGAAGCTGTAGGAGGAGCAGCTGAGGGAGCTGGGGTTGCTTAGCCTGCAGAAAAGGAGGTTCAAGGGAGACCTTATCACTGTCTACAAGTACCTGAAAGGAGGCTGTAGCCAAGTGGGGGTCAATCTCTTCTCCCAGGGAGCCAGTGACAGGAAAAGAGGATATGGCCTCAAGGCTACACTGGGAAGTTTCAGGTCGGACATTAGAAAAAATTTCTTCAAGAAAGGGTGGTTAAGCATTGGATCAGACTGCCCAGGAAGGGGGTGGAGTCACTATCCATGGAGATACTCAAGAAACAACTGGACATGACACTTAGTGCTATGGTCTAGCTGGCAGAGTAGTGATCAATCAAGGGTTAGCCTCAACGATCTTGGAGATCTTCCAAACTAAATGATTCTTTGATTCTGTGAAAAAATGAACTAGTGAAATATTTTCACCTTATATTATATATACAACTAGAAAACAAATGGGTAAAGAACATGGTAAATCTTGTACTGTTGTGAGAATAGTTTTTTGCAACTACGATCTTAAGTATTGGAATTCTGTGATTTATACTATGCAGTATACCTGGATCTTAGAGGGACTGCATGTCCTACCACGAGTTTATATATGCTGAATTACCCAATACATTATGTGTCCTTAGAGAGTTTCCAGATCTCACTGGAGTAGATACTATACAAGACTTAAGAAAAGTATACTTAACATTTTCTTAAAAATTGCTGTTTAACCAGGAGATACACTTCTAGCAATTCAAGCACCTTGTGGTACGCAGTTAGAAGTACCTAGACCTGAAATGGTATGTACTGGTTTCTTGTTTACCCAATTATTCTAGAGCAATAGTGGCAAAGAAGAGCTGTTTCAGAGCAGAGGATTTATCTCTATGTGCAAGAGGAGGGGAGAAAGGATTAGGATTGTTTCATCTGAAAAGAGGGAGGCCAGACAGAAAAAAGTGGGTCTTGTACACTTAGACAGACTAATGGTAACCCTGCCTTCTCTGAAAACCAAAATACACAAGTGGGTTTCTTCTTCTCTCTCACTTATAAATGTTACAGCTTTCAAAATAATGCACAGTTGTCATGAATTCTCCTGCGAAGTCAGTGACCTTCATGTGTCAAGTTTCGCTGTTATATTGTTAAAAGGGATCTCTTATGAAAAAGCCTTTTAGATTTAGTTTTGATGTAATTTAGATTTAGTCTCATGATACTAGACTGGATAGAGAAACAGACTGCAATCTCACTTTAGCCAAAAGGATTACATTGGCAAGATTAAAGTAGGCCAAATTGTTTACTTCTGTCCATCTTTAACTTTGTTGTTGTTGTTATTGCAGTGCTTGTTTTTAAATAGTGTTTACATATTTGGGAGAGAGCATTGTATGAAGTGTGATAACCACTGTGCTTACAGAAGGTTGTATTCACCTGAGAAGTTTCACAAGCTATTCTTAGGCTAAGCACAGTCTAATATCAGTAAAAGCATCCAAGGCTAGAGCCATGAAGGTGATCAATGGTACTATCTTTGTCTGTCTCTGCTGAAATCAGTTCAGGCAATGGTAAGGTTCTCTGCAGGACCCAAGTTAGCAGCTGTGATGTTGGATTTTGTTTTTTTGTTGTTGTTGAGGACTAAAACAGCTGATCTTAGTTTTCATCACCTTGTACAGTGCCAAGTTCTCAAGGAACAGTAATTTCTGTAATACACCATCTTTACAGGGACAGAATGGACAGAAGAAATACCAGATCAATCTTAAGAGTAATTCAGGACCTATCCATGTGCTGCTTATAAATAAAGAATCAAGCTCCTCCAAGCCCATGGTGTTTCCAGTTCCTCCACCTGATGACCTTGCACAGCCCCCATCTCAGCCTGCAGCTCCAGTGACTCCACTTAAACCAGCTGCAGCTCCTCCAAATCCCCCAGAACATGACCCGAACCAAGGACAGCAGTTACCACAAACAGAAGTTGCAGACACACCATCAGGTGGATCCAGGGGTTTTCCTACCTCTGATGGGTGGGGGAGGAAGGCAGCTGGAGGGAAAGAAGAAAGTGTTAAGAAAGGTGGTAGAGAAATGAAAGATCAAGAATTTGCATAGGGTAGCAGCTGTTCATTAAAAAACTACTCCAGGGGCTTTGTAACAGCTCTGAGGAGGTTACAGAGACATCTTTCCCTCTTCTGTCTGGTGAAACAGATGCTTCCCTCACATCTTGCCATCTTACACTGAACAGGTTTTGGATGCAATCCCGTTACTATTCTGAGGTGCTTCTCCAGAATACATTCTGGAGCAAAATTACAACCTGTTGATGGAGGATATGATTGGAACATGTACCTTTTAATGACACTGATAATACAGGCACCAGTTCCATTTACTGCACCACAGGGTCACTTACTTTCTTCTACACAGCCACAGTAAGAGGCTGCCTGAATATCGCCAAGTATTTTTTTCATAGCAATAGTAAATTAATAGGTAATTAATAGGAAAAGATTTAAGAAAATGTGGTAATACAACTGCATCATTGAGGGGTCCTGATTGCCTTCATTTATTAACCTTTAATTAATTGACAATTACTTAAATTGTGCCTGTGATTGTGGAAAGGGAAGAATTCTCTTACCTGACCCCAGACATTGGCCACGGTCTCCTCAAGATACAAAGCCAGGGGTAGGTGCTGCATGTTCTGTTTCACCATAGCAGACTTGTAATGTGCCTTCCTGTCCGTGTAGATGGCAGTGCCTATCAGGACAATGCAGCCCCTGCAGCTCCCTACTCCAGCCTTCCGGAGCCAGAGCTCTACCCCAGCCTGTCTGGAGACAGTGCCCAAGCCTCAGCCAGCTCCAGTGACTATCAGAGCTTGCTGCCTCTGGATGTCAGCTGTATTCTGAAGCCAAACTCATTTGACATTGCAAAGATGGAGGAGCCTGCAGGTAGGAAGCAGTAGTTCCTGTTTAAATATTTCACTGGTTCCCTGAGCCCATCTTTGTGACCAAATTACCAGTCAGTTAAGAGGACAAAACAGGTCTCTGTTTATCTTCTAATGAAGTCACTGAGCCAGCTCTGAGGAGCATACTGATTTTGAACAAATCAGTTTCTTTGCCGCCAAATAAGCTTCAGGTATATGGCTCTTGGGTTTTAAGAGATAAGTGGGAAAAATGTGTTGGGGGGAAAACTGAGGGATACAAAGGTAAGTATATTTTACATGCACGTGGCATAATATCTCTACAGCTCCTACACCGCACAAGCCATAGTGTACTTTGCAGTTCAGTGTTTTAATGAAAAGAATGTGTTGACTGCTATAAACAGATATTAAAAAAACCCACATACATAGAGCATGTGCTCCTGTCTTTCACAGGAAATATCAGTGGAGATATTATTGATGAACTCATGTCTTCTGATGGTAAGTGTTTAGCATCTTTTCTAATAATCACAAGTACCAGCATAGTGTTGTGTGAACAGCACTGAAAAGGCATCTATTAAATCTAATGCCAAGAGTCAGTATGAAACTACTTCTTTCCCATGTTGCCTCCTCTGTCACTCTTTTCTTTGTTCCCCTTTCTATTCCCTGCAGCATTTTTATTTAACAGTCAAAATATGAAAACCTTAATCCAACAAGCACTTACATGCATGAATAACCCACCAGTACTTAATTTAGGGACAGAGAAAGAACAAGCTGATGCCTAGTGTGCCACCTTAAAAAAATTAAATCTGGTTTAATTCTGTTCTGCCTAAAGCTTTGTGCAGGTGCTTTGAGTAAGTATTTCAGAACATAGTTCTGGATGCAGACTGATATATGGCCAGCTGTGGTACACCAACTGGACAGATGCACCCGTTTATGTTCTTGCATGTTTTTAGCCATGAGTGCAGCACTGAACCACAGCTGCTACAGAATTCATGTGCTCCCAGCCTCTGCCACTCTCACTGAGATGCCAGGCAAGGAGGTGAACTCGACTCATTTTGTTCCTGTGTGTTCTGTAAGACCTGGAATAATATCTGCCCCTCAAGTAGACGACCTCGGGGCTCATCCAGAAAGAGACAAGTGGTTATAAGATCCAAGGGGCAAGATGGGATTCTGTGAACATGCCAGTGTATGGTTAACATGGAAACAGCCTCCACTTCTAAAACAGGGATGGCATGCCCAGCTCATGTATACTGTTAGTTCCTACAGTGCAGACTGAGAGCTGAGGCTTCTCTTCTTGCATTCCCCCCCCCAAAGACAGCTTCAAGTCCATGCTTGAAATGCAGTGTACAAAGTGCTAGCCTCCATTTCCCTTTCGTAAAAATAGAGATAATATTAAGTTCCTTACTTATTTGAAGGCTGATACATGCAATATTGTAACAAGACAATGGAATACAAATATAGAATATGGCTTTCTGGTTGAAGTTTTCAAAAGCTGCTCAGGAACTCCTTTGCTGTAGAAGAAATTAAATCCATGTTCCTCAGCTATCGCTCCACTTCAGGAAACTGACTTAAAATACCAAGTAAAAAAATGGTAGATACATCACTTACTGCCTTAGTTTGAACGCAGTACAGATTTTCACAGTATGTATCCTAGTGAGCTTGTCAGATTATCAAGACTGTTTTAATTATTAAGACTAACCCTGATGACAAACATACTGAATTATGATAGGCTGATTTTCCAAAAGTGTTTTAATTTAAACTAAACTATTCCTGCTTTACAGTTTTTCCTCTCTTACGACTCTCTCCTACTCCCGGAGATGACTACAACTTTAACCTGGATGATAATGAAGGAGTCTGTGATCTCTTTGATGTGCAGATACTAAATTATTAGATATTGTGTCAACCAGACTACTTATCTACCTCTAACTGTAACATTCTAGACTTCTTCATAACCTAAGTATTTGAATAATGAATGTATAATGTCTTAGTTCACTGACTCTGGGAGTATGTTTCCTTTTACTTCCTTTAACTACTTCACAAAACAATTCAAGAACAAGAAAAAAAGGGCTCATCAAAAATTCTGGCACTTTTTCACCTGAGTGTTTTTCTGTCTAAACCAATTGTCTGGAGCTTTCTTTAGTAAGAAAAGTAAAAATACTTCATAGCCTTTTGATCATTAAAAAAAAATTATTAGGCTTCTTGCTCACAGTTAACAGCATTTTCTTTGAAGCTTTACTGCCAAGAAGCTTTTGTATATTCTTTCTTAATTTTTCAAACAACTTTGAAGCATTCACTGCCAAGTTGAAAAGTGAAGGATATCAACTTGAGTTATGCTAAATTGTTTCAGTGAACCAATTTTGTGAAGTGCCTTCTGTTTTAGCACTTTAAGTTTCTCACACTGACTTCTGACATTCCACTTTCCTAGATGATAGGAAAGGTCTCTTTATAGTTTGTATTGAAGTGTGCCAATACTTGTATATTAACAAAATTTTTTTAATAAAATTGTGCAAACAAAGCCATCAATATTTGTGGTCTTTCATTTCTTGAAACCCCTTCATTGTCCATTTTGCATTACAACTGAGATAATAAGCTTGTGGCAGCATCCACATTTGCTGGTTCCTCTTCCACATTTGTGGAAACCTGGAAAATAAAAAAAAGACTTTCCGTTTAAAGAGGAAAATTTTTTTACTCTGTTCGGAAAAAAAAAACAACAACAAAACAGACTAATAAATAAATACCCCTTGTCCAGAAGATTAGTTTCTCTTTTATATATTTGATTTAGGCTAATTTTGCAGTCATACTTAATTAATTTGAGGGGATTGCAGGATACACTGAGGTTGAGACATAAGCAGAAAATGCTTTGTGCTTTGGGAGTGTTATACCAGTAACGTAACACACATGGCCCAACTGAGACAGTCTCAACTTTTAGATCACAACTGCTCTCAACAACACTTTTGCAACTTTGGAGAAAATACTATTACAGCCTGAGTGATTAAATTCAGCAGTCATGTAGAGCCCTACTAGCACAGGAGCAGTAGTACAGTCTGAGTTCCTGGAGGAATAAATAACAAGCGAGCAGGGATAGGACCACTGGCTCCAACTGCCTTGAAATCCTGGTTTGGCTTCATCCTGTCACTTATGTTTCATTTTTCCCTCAGCCTCTCCTTGAGGTATTTGACACTTGTTTAGTTGCTCCCAGCTGTACAGAAACTTGATCATCTCAGGCACACTGAGAAGTCATGTCCACTTCTCCAAACTCCACCTTCCTCCAACAGCCAGCATGGATTCATCTGCATCTCATCCTGAAGCACTGCTTTCTCTCCCTGAAACTGTGCCTAGAGCATCAGTCAGCAGAAAGAGTTTATACGGAGGAACTTGTCAGGAATTAAACTTTAATTAATTCTTGTGCAAGACTGCAAATAGGCCTGTATAAAAAAAAAAAAAACAACTAGACAAAGGAAAGAGAAACACTGTCTTGAATTTAACTGCTGCAGGCAAAACTTCTACTACAGAAATTGCTGTTTCAGGTGTTGGTCCTTCTGATGAGGTAGTATGAAGCCTTAGGAATTGGAAACAGAGAGGCAGGACTGTTTTTCAAAGCACTGTCAGGTGCTTCAGGTAGTGAACAGCCAGGTTCATCCTCTCTATGTCTATTCATTTGGAGATAAAAGTTTCAAATCAAGGGGATGGAGTTGGGACTAACTTAAAAGAAACAATTAGAAATCAGATAGAACGTTATTTTTAAATATGCTTTTGAAGCCAGCTTCAGCATGGCTACCCACCCTCTTTCTTTACTTCAGTAATTATAAAGAATTTGAACATGCTAACTAGGTTTCAGCATTACCACACAAATGAAATTCATAAAACTGGGATTCCAGCTTTAAAGGAACTGCATGAATTCACAGATTCACAGAATATTCTGAGGTGGAAGAGACGCACAAGAACCATGTTACCAGCACCATGCTCTGACCAGCTGACCTAATTGCCTGCAGTCTTAGAGACATCCTAATGCTTTAAACACACATTCATTTCACTCTTCTCAGATGTTTACAAAGGTAAATTACCTGCTGAGTCTTCTGAGGTTCTGCTGTGGTACCTTTTGATAGCTGCCGAATTTCCTTCTGAACTTCAGCAAATGCTTTATTTATTGTGCTAACTTTTTCAGCATTTTTTATGTTTATCTGGGAGAGAAAAAAATACATGAATTGGTATTTTTAACAAAAATTCTACTGATGTGAAATTGCCCCATTTTTTGTGCAATTATTAAGCAGCCAGTGTTATATGCTTTTCAGTATGTTTTATTGGTTCCTTCATTAGGTCATTTAGCTGTGTACTGATAAATTCAAAATTAAGAGTTAAACTTGCTATATTGGAATGGCAGCCCACAGTGATCCAGAAAGAGAACACAGAGAAAACAGAAGTCAGGCTTCACAGGCCCTGCTACATGACCCTCAGCCCCTCTTAGGTGGAGTAATGAAAGTCTCAGGAAGGGTTCCTTCATCTCTCTGGTGGACTGACCCTGGCTGGTTGCCAGGTGCCCCCCCAAAGCCACTTCACTGCTGCCTTTTTCAGTTGGACAGGGGACAGGAAATATAATGGAAGGCTCATGGGTAGAGATAAGGGTAGGGAGAGATCACTCACCAGTTGCCATCATGAGCGGAACAGACTCAACTTGGGGAAAATGAACTTCATTTGTTGTCAAACAAATGCTGCAGAGGAATCTCAGCTGTGACACCTGGAGCGCATCCTCCCTCTCCTTCACTGACCTTGGTGTCTGCAGGGCTGTTTCTTTTAGAAACTGTCACTCCCCTGTTCTGACTGCTGCTGATGGTGTGTTTCATAACTACATCATCCCAGAGGTACTGCCAGTACCTGATGGGCTCTCCCTTGGCCAACAGCATATCCTGAAGCCAGCTGGCATTGACCCTTTCAGACATGAGGGAAGCTTCTGCCAGCTTTTCCAAGAAGCCATGCCGGTAGCCCCTCAAACCAAATACAATTTGTAAATGATTTTACTATTTTGAATTTATTCCAATAGCTTACCTTTCATCATCACACCTTGTACCCTAATTGCTCACACTATAGGTCTGGACAACAACATCTACCAGGTTTTGTCACAGTATTTGAAGAAACTCTGCAGCTGTGGCAGAGTGGAATGTGTATCTCTGGGCACCTCGGCCTTTCTTTTAGCCCAAGTCTACCTTCGTAAGTTATTTCAACAAAGATTTTGCTTTCAAAGAGGAAGTGCTAGAACATGGACATGTGTTGCACTCTGGGGACAACTGTCTGTGGTAGAGGAGCGGAGTGGATGCAAGAGAGCATAAACTCTCACCACTGCAGCAAAGCAAGATTCAGCCGATCTCAGCTCTAGCACCTGCTGCTTCCAAAGTCTGGAAGAAGATCATAGCCAGGTAATGAGCTATTACATTAAAAACATTCCACAAGCACGCTCAAATTGGGCAGCCCCAAATTTCAGGATACTTACAGCTGTTTCAAAGGCTACCCCTCTAATTCACCTCTGAGCAATTTAAACAGGCAGAAGCAAACTGTGAATGGTTATATGTATTCATTTTGCTTTCAAAGCCTCCGTAATTTCAGAGCATGTATGCAGTAACAATAATTCCATTCTGACTGACCACGGAAACCAGCATTAAGAAAGCAGTGGCAATGAGGCTGATAAAATAGGCCTATTCAGATGAACACTAACTGGGACAGTGACTGGAGAAATACAGCCCCAGCTCCCAGCTCTGATCAGAGCAGATGGACTGTTGGTAACATGATGTATGAAGACCATGTGTTCAGTCAGGGCCTGTCACCATCTTCCAGATTCACAAGGGTTTAGAAAGTTCAGTCAGTTTTAATACGTGGTATTCTCAGGTACTCAGGCAGGACTCCTCCACAAAAAGAGGCTCTATAGCTAACATGGGTATCTACATCAAAAGCTGTCTGAACAATGGGCTTTTAGCTATTAATAAGTAAATGTATTTTAGTGATTTTCTTTCTGAGCATCTTCATATACTGCCTAATGATAAGTAAATCACATAAAGCCCAAAGGCTTTATGAATTAAGGAATACAGCTTAAAACACAGAGAATAAAATTTTACTCATAATAAGCTACTGACTTTTCATGAATATGATTTCAAACCTGTTTCTCTCTTCATTACACAGAACAGTCTAGACTAGGAGGAGATGCGACGCCAGCAACATGAAATTATTTTTTCTGAAGTTTGTTACATTCCTGTCTGTCCACCAGATTAATTCATTGAGTGACTTTGGCTTGCAGGAGATAACCTGAAACAGCCTTCTTTTAAAGAGCCATTTACTTACGTTTGTCCAGCAGACTGCAACTGCACCAAATGGAAAAAATAAGCCACTATCTACTTTTATTATTTTTAGTAACGGATGCTTTTCTAGATGCACAGCTGAACTGCTGCAGAACACACACCTCAGGCTGGAGGCAGGGTTTGAGAAGATGCCATATAATGACTCACTGCTCACACTAAGAAAACCCTTACTTAGATCACCCCCATCCCTCTTCCTCTGCACTGCTCCCTGCTCCATGGCCCACTCTCTCCCTCTTCTCGGCTGTGCTCCTCCAGAGACATGAAAATAACATTATTTTTGCTTGTTTTTCCATTGCTTTAGTATGTTAAATTGGCTCACAGAAGCATCTACAGAGCATCACAGCCCATGTAAGCTGGAAGAAAGGGGAAGCGAGGAATTAAGAGCAAAATATCCAGCAGTACATACTTCTAGGTCTGTTCACTGCACCTCACTGGCATTTTTACTTGACAGCTGAGGCAAATAAACAGCTACTGGATCAGAAAAGGCTCCACCCTTTCTGGTTCTTCCCCACCAAAATGCTTCCCTCTGCATTCATTCATTCATAATTAAGTTTGTTCAACTCACCAACCCAGCACATAAAAATGCCAAATGTATTTTTAATGGCTTTTGCTGCTGATTTAGCAAGTTGAATCACCTAGTGGGCGAGCTCCTAACCCAGCACCAAAGAGAGATGTGGGAATATAGCCCAGAGCCTGGCAATGGGATCCCTTCCTGGGACCAGGACCGTGATGGAAAGGAGAAGGACTTCCCTCGTTAGTTGTACTAACTATGCCCGGTGGTCTGGATCAAGGCATTTTGTTAAATTACACCCTGAACTACACCCTCAGAGATGCTCTGAATGCAGTCCAGTGAATGCGAACTCACTGAACTGCTGATGCGCCCTTTAGCACAGCATTCCCGATGACAAGGGGAGATACTATCAGACACTTCCCAAACGACACCCCTCAAGCACCGCCGGCCGCCTTCTGTGGCATATGCCTGCAGATTAGTCAAATTAACTTCCTGTGCTTATTTTTTGCAGATGATACATCCACATACAAACCTAACCTTCGGGTGAAAATCGTGCACTTTGCCGTTTGGTACCCGGACGCGCACTGTCCCTCAAAAAGCTCGATTTCATCAGCTCCGAACGCCTGCTCCGCCGCGCAGCGCGGTCGAAGGGGAGGAAATCCCGCCGGGCCGAGGCCTCCCGCGGGCGCCGCAGCAGGGCCGGGGCCCTCCCCGACGTGGGGCGCTGCGGCAGCGCGGCCAGCGCCTCCTCCCGCCGCGGCACTCACCTGCTTCAGGCCGGAGGTGACGGGCCGCGCCTTGCCCTTGGCCTTGGCCCTGAGGACGCCGCTGCGGGCGATGCGGAACACGCTGCCGGCCTTGCCGGCCCCGCCGCGGCTCTTGCCCATGGCGGCGGCTGCGGCGCGCGGGCGGGTGACGTCACACGGGGCTGTGACGCGAGGAGCGGCCGGTGGCTCGCAGCGCTGTCACGGGGCGGGCGCGGCGCCGCGCGGGGCCGCCAGGGGGCGCGCGCCGCCTCGGCTGGGCGCTGAGGAGCGGCACGGTCCGTGTCCCTGGCCCTGGCCGTAGCCCTCTCCCTGTCCCGAACGCTTCCCGGTCCGGCCCCGGCCCACCTTGCCTCTCTCGCGCCTTCCCAGCCGGCTTCTGCAGCACGGGAAGGCTGACAGCTCCTTGGCGCGCAGCCCAAAGCACCGCGTTGCCACAAGCACGTGCCCGCGGGCAGCCCCCTGGCATACGCTTGGATAAATTCCCCGTGGGTTGTGGGACACCCTCCTGCCTCACGGCCCCCCTTGGGAAAACCTGAAATCTTCCTGCGGCTGTCCCAAAGGGAATTTGGTTTACATCCCTGGGAGTAAAACGGCAGGGGATGCAGCGGTGCGCGCTTGGCTTTACTTTGGGGAGTGGCGGGGATGGCCCCAGGAATGGACAGCGCCGTCGTTCCCTGCCGCACAACTCGTGCTCTGGCGGGACGGGGGCTGGCGGAGCTGCTTTCCCTCTGTTGGAGCGGGCCTTTGAGAGATGGCAGTGCCTCCCCTTCGGGGGCCACCCCGACGGTGCTGGGGAGAGCCTGGGTGACGAAGGGCTTGGGGCGACAACAGGCACGGACGGGCCAGGAGACCGGAGCAAGGCAGGTCTCCTTATCAGCGCCCGAGGATCGGGGCGTCGCCGCCCGTCGCCTTCAAATCGGGCGCAGCCGCCTCTCCCGCCCCAGCCCATCCCATCCAGTCTGTGTTGTCCTGTCCCGTGCCGTGCCGTGCCGTGCTGTGCTGGCAGGAGAGCAGAGCCATGCTGCACTGGGGATACGACGAGCACAACGGTAGGGAACGGCGCCGGGGCCGTCGGGGCGGCCAGCGGGGACCCGCAGGCGGCACTTCCCGCTGGGCTCGGCAGCTCCCGCGTCCTCGGGAGAGCTGGGTGGACTGGACTGCCTTGCAGCCTGAGAGCGAGCCGATTTTTGTCTCGGCGGTCTGCACGGCAGGCGGCTGAGAGGTGTCCGTGCGTGCGGCATCGCCTGCAGAGCCGGCCGGGCTTGGCTCCGGGTCGGGTCTGCCGCGTTCCCGGTTGGGATTTCCTTGGCTCGTTTAGTTGAGCAGTTGAGTGCACGGATCGAGTACGTGGTAGACAGCTGCGCTGATCGGAACTGCTGTACCAGCAGTTGTTTTCTGATTGCAGCTGTGTTCTGCTTCTGCTACACGGTGGGAAATCCTACTTACTTGACTGGGTTTTTTAAATGTATAACTATGCGCCTAAGAGGTGATGCTTTTGGATTTTAGTTGTTCCGTGGTTTCCTTCATCTTGTCAGTCTTTGAAGTCCTAAGATGGGCTCATCAGCAGGCTTAAAGACTTTGCTCTGTTTTGCATCTTCAGTCATGCAAACGCTGCTCCAGTGTGCAGTCTCACAAGTCATGCAAGTAGAAATGAAAGTGTTTTTGTAAATTGTAGGTTCAATTCTGATAAAATATCTTACATTGTCTGTGCACAGAGAAATGAAATGCCGTGACAGTAAAAGGAGACAGATATATATTTGTATGTACTACTGCCTATAAGAATATGCTTTGTGTATATTATTACTTAGACTTTGGAATACTGTTTGTGGAAGTACTACCTTTCCTTCCTGGCCCTTTTGTTCCATCTTTTCTGGATGGATGTACTTTTCCTGAAAAACTGGCTGGTGGTGGTGGATCACAGGGATGTTGCAATGATTGGGTGTGTTATCTGCTGTTGTGCAGTCTACCCTACCCCTCCCCTGAAGACGTAAATGGGTCTTGTTTTTCTTTTTTTTTTTCTCCATATGTTTCTATGCTTTGGGCTTCACCTGCACTGTCCAGATAAGAAGCCCACTTTCCCTCCCTTATCCTGTCTCTTCTTGTTTTCTATTCTCAACTTCTAGAGAGGGGAGGCCACCAGAATTTCTTCTGGGGTGGCCCTGGACCTTGCTTGAGGCCATGTCTCTCCTATAAACCTCCATTTACTCCTGGAGCTTTTCCTCCCCCTTCCTTTTGGTGTCTGCAGAACTGTTTCCTCTCACTTATTCATCTCTTTTGGTTGCTGATGCATAGGAACTTTTTTCCCTTCTTAAATCTGTTACCCCAGACGTACCAGCATTGTCCCTGATGGGCTGAGCCTCGTCCAGCAGTGGGTCCATCCTGGAGCCAGCTGGCACTGGCCCTTTTGGACATGCAGAAAGCTTCAGCAGCTTCTCACAGAAGCTACACCTGCAGCCTTTCTGCTGCCAGTATCTTGCCACACAAACCTAATGCAGAAGTTCTCATTACTTTGGTGCATGTATTTCTGAAACACAGGAAGGCATTATTTTATATCTGTGAAAACCTTGGCCCTTACTTTCTTGCCACTTTTCTTACTTCACAGTTTTGATGTTGCTTATCTGTGGAGGCACACTACTGAAGTCTTGAAAACTGGCTTCAGTGTGGCATCATGCTTGCTTTTCACTGCTGCTCAAGGTTCCTGTCAGGGTGGGAATCTTCTTGACCCTCGAGTCCTTTTTTTGTTTACAGAGGAATTGCTTTAATTAAAGGCAAATCATAGAATGAGTAAGGTTGGAAGGGACCAGAGTGAGAAATCAACTGCCTTCAGTTTACTGTTTATTTAATGAAATATATGGTAATTATTTACATGTATTGTCTTTTACTCCAAAAATTTTTCTTGATCTAGTTACTATTGTAATGCTGAGACATTTTATATATAAAAAGGATATTAATTCACAGACTCATAGAATCATTTAGATTGAAGAACACCTTTAAGATACTTCAGTTGAGCCATAACTCCTTATACATTTTTTCTGTCTGAGAATAATTACATAATTTCAATATCTGCTTTAAAAAAGGTGTTTATTTTGCCCATGATGAAATTTTAATTGCTTTTGTTTGAGCTCATCTTACTGTAACCTAATATGTAATCAAATTACCTGCAAACCTAAGTTTATAAATTTAAGCACTCTGTGTTTGATAAACTGGGCAATGGATTCTCTTTAGAAATAAATGAGGAGGTGATCCTGGAAAGGTCAGACCATGCTAAAGTAATGATTTTTCTATATATAATAACAAACTTTAAAAAAACCAAAATAAACTACCCAAAACCCTTTTTTTACCTGTATGTACTCCATTTATACCCATATAGAGGCTCACTGGAACTCAACTGTATCCTGCAGTGTCTTCACTGGGCTTGTCTCAAGTTATTCTGTTGATGAAATTTGTAATCTTTGCTTCAGCTGGATCAAAATGCAGCCCTGTGAGGTGCTATAGTGAGTTCTTTTTCCCCTCAAATGCCCAACTGCCTTCATTGTGAGATCTGTTTCATGAACTGGATGTATGCAATGCTGGTGAGAGATATGTGCAGCAATAGACTGACCTAAAAGTATCAGACAGTCCATTGCCTGTGGTAATGCTGTGCCCAAAATAAAGGCATGAAATCTTCAGAGCAGATGGTTCAGTTTTTTTGTCATAAATCTCAGTCACAATGGCTTTGATTGTTAAGAGCTACTAGAAAATTGCCTCTAGCAAGAGAACATTTTCCCAACAGCAGGAGAGGATTTCATAAGTTCAAAAATTGGTATGTTAATCACTTTCATTCAGTAAATGAAAAATGAAGGGAGGTGAATTAATGAGTTATACTCCCTGGATATGTCTTAAAGTGCTTATTTAGAAAACTGAAGTGTACGTTATTTTAATATGAAGGCATCTAATTCAGATCTGAATTAAGAAAAAAATTTCTGGAGATCCCACTGGTTTAAATCTGATTGTATGACATGCATTTGAGCATCTGTTTCAACAGTAATTACTGGTTTTTCACAACGCCATACACAAAGTTTGCATTGGGCTAGGGTCTGTAGAAATGAATTGAGTCACAGATTTCCTGGAGTGGCAAAAGCATGATAATTGTACTAGGTTGCTGATTGATTACCTAGTAAGGAATACTTCTTGATATAACCTAACAGTACAAAATGAGCTGAACTTTTTTGGTATTGTCCTGTATATTTTGAAAGGTCTGATGTTTAGTAGTTTGTTTACTGGTAGATGTTTAATTACCATAGCAAAACAGTATTTTGGTCATCTGAGCCAAGAACAAGTGCCAAACCAGCAATAATGTCTTTTTAGAACTGGATATTACTGTTAAATAATTAGGTAGTGACAGAATCACAGCCTTGGGTCTTCTTTTTGGCAAGAATTATTCTGAATTATTATTTCTGAATGCAACTCATTCATATTGTTTAATTCAAATAACTATAGTTATTTCTGAGACAGAGCAATATGAGACCAAGTAGTCAAACACATACATTTATTTTTGCCTTTTCTCAGTTAAAGGAGTATTGGGAATATTAAAATTAAGTATCAATAAACTTTCTCTAGGCATCCCAAATCATGGTAGTGAGGTATAAATTATGGAGTGGTGCTTCTTACAAATAAAATTTTGTGTTGCATCTCTAACTACAGGGTACTAGGATCTAAATACAATTAAAATTATATTCTAAGTTGTAGCTAATTGGAGTATTGAATAGCTTTGATGACCGTTGGTGAACTGAGAGGAATTAAGTTTAAGAAGTTTTATGTTTCAAACCAGTCGGATTTTTATCTTCTGCCTTAGAATCTATTTCTTTATTGAGTTTAGTTAGTGAAGTAATTAACAAAAGTACTTTTTTACAAATCAAGACTGAAGTCTTTGTTCTGAGGGTCAAGCCTTAGGCTATTCTTTACAAGTTTTTTCCACTTCTCTTTTTCAGTGCTTAGAGGAGAATCATTCTCTGGCCAGGTGCTCTGCAAGCTGCAGCCCCCTGGCGCTGTGGGCGCTTCCTCCCTGATTTACTGCCGGGGTGCATGGGTGCTTTTAGCACCTGTGAGTTTCTGAGTCCAGGAGAGAAAAGCATCTAACAGCTTTCGATGTTAGGCTGTTAACCACTGCATCATATGTTTTCATCCTTTTTTTGTCATCATTTTTATTTAAGCGCTCTGCCGTCCAGAAAGACCCAAACCAAATTTTTACACTGAGGTCAGTTAGCTTCAGTGTGGGGAGTTAGTTATGAGGATTTCCAGTGATGCAGATTTTATTTGACCAGGTTCTGATGCTCATATTAAGTTTTTCTTATATTCGGTCTCTCAATTGATTTATTGTGCTTCTTACCCATTATACGCCTGGAGGAAAAACAAGTGCTATGCTCTTCTTAATACTGAAAGATGGTTTGCCCTGCAGACTTTCACCTTTCTTTTTTTCCTTTCTTCTTTCCCCTTGCTTTCCCCGCCTTTCCATCCTAAATCTTGTTTTCTGTCCCTATAGAATATATTTCCCCGGCAACTTATTGTTCATATTTTTCTTTACCCTCTTATCCGAATATGATTAAATAGTGGCCTATATATTCTTGTGAAATATTGTGTTTAGTAGGTAACAACAGATAAATCAAACATCCTATCAATGAAGCTTTTCTACTATTTTAGGATGTCATTTGCTATTTTCTTATATCCTTATCATTGATTTATTAGTTTTTCATGTGACATTTGGCTTAGCCTGCTTGGAGAGAGGAAGGTTGAGATGACAAGTGTTGATTAACAGCTTCTTTAGTCCTATAATTTCTACCTAAGTCTAGCGAATGGTGCTGCATCTGTGTCTGGAAGATTTACTCATCAGCCAAAGACAGTAGGAATCCAAACCTCACACAAGGCACCACTGTCCTGAGTGTTCCTGTTCTTTGATTTTGTCAGTGCTACACTAGTGTGTGTGTGTAGGTGTGCCTGTGTACATGGACACTTCATGATTAGAGAGTGGCAGTCTCTCTTTCTTGTGTGCTCAGTTGGTGGGGTGGGAGGAGGTGATCAGAGGGGCAGCTGTGTTTAGGTTCCAGGCACTGCCATCAGGCTCCAGGAACCACTCAGCATTTTCTAACATTACCAGTTGCCTTTTTTGACATCTCCCCATCTCATTCAGAGTGATCAGTGGAAGATGTGTTCTTGGGTCTTTTGTAGCAAATAACTAAGGCATAAAGAAGTTCTTAATGCAGGGATTTGCATAGAAAAGAGGCACTATGAGATATAGTGTTCGGCAAAAATGGCATGTTGAAAATTTATTGGGACATAGTGTCTGTTGGATACAGGATGCCTGATTTGAATGAGCATTTGTTGTCTGTATTTTGTGCATAGATGAGTCTTACCTGGGAATAATTATGTATCTACATACCGCACTTCATGTGGCCTTGTTTAAAGGTGCAAGCAAGGTACATGAAGGGGTCCTGAGAACTGCTATTGCAATATGATGCAACAAAAGTAGCTGAATATCTTGATCTGTGTTTCCTGATGCATCTTTTTGAATTTAAAAGATGCAGATGAAGACAATTCAAGCAGAGTTTTCTTTCTTTCAGCAATTTAGACTTCTCCTCCAATGCATTGCAGGGCCTGCCCACTGGAAGGAGGTTTTTCCTGTCGCTAATGGAGACCGTCAGTCACCTATCGACATCAAAACTGAGGAAACCAAGTATGATCCCTCCCTCCGTCCTCTAAATCCCAGTTACGACCCAGCTTCTGCTAAAATCATCCTTAACAACGGGCACTCCACCAGTGTGGAGTTTGATGACACTGTCAACAAATCAGGTTTGTTCTTTTACTCTTGCTCTGTAACTTCCTCCACCAGTTCCTAAATAGAATGCCTACAGCCTGGGCACGTGTCACTGCTGGGTATGAACTCCTTATAAACAGTAAGGCTTTGCTCTTCTGGATAAACGATTCCTTTTTCCCTGTCTTTCAGCATGATACAGTATGGGAACATATTTGGACACAAGTTTGAGGCTGTGTTTCTCAGAAAGTGCTGGGACTCCTACTCACAGGAGTGGTTTGATCCACCCCACCAGTGGGATAGTGCCAGCCCTCTGTTTGAACAGTGTTGTATGCAAGTTTTCAAATGCTGCTCTCTCTCTCTCTCACTGCAGATGAATCCTTTGTCTCATTACAGGTTCATTCCAACCGAATTGCTCAAATTTCTTATCTGAATTTAGCTGCAGGTTTGGTTATATGTTTTTCCCCTTTTTACAACGTATATTCGGACTTCTTATGTCAAGCAGCCAATACAAGAGCCAATACAGAACAAGTGAAATAGATCTCAAGTAATACCTTTTCTTCTCTGAGAAGTATTATTGCCCCAGTCTTTTCCAAGGGTATGTAGCTTCCCTTTTTGCGAACAATAATTCTTACTTAGAAGCTCTCTGGTCTTTGTAATGTTAGTGCCTTCATTTTTGAAACCTTCTCTTGGACTTTGGGCAAGCCAGCATGACTCCCCTGGAAACTGTAGGAGTGCAGAATAAAATAATTTTGTGGCTGTGTGAGGAGTAGTCCTGAGGATTAGTGGCAAGAGGGAAAGACATAGATGAAGACACCGTCATGTTTTTGTTTCCTGAACAGTATTAGTTTTAAACTTTCTGTCAACATTGGATGTTGCCTGAAAGCCACCAGCTGACCATCAGTGATTGGTCTGACCTTGTGTCAGATGCCACAGAGCTTCCCAGAATTAATCTCTGCTTCAAGCCTAGTAGGTGCTGGTGAACTAAAGCACATCTCTTAGAAAAATATACAATCTTGATTTCAAATTTTCCAGCGATGGTGAACCTGCCACAGCCTTTGGTAAGTTGTTCTATTTGTTAATTACCCTCACTGTTTAAAAGAAAAGCAGGTAATGAATGTGAATACACCAATAATCTTTTCTACTCTCTTAACTCCATCCATGAGATGGCAGGGCCTGAACACAGTGTTTCTCTAGGCTTCCCGTGGTACCAAAGCAATGGTAATGCAATTCTCCTCCTACTGCTTTTCTCAGTCCGTATCTCCAAGGATATAGTTCATATTATGTCAAAGCCCTAACAGATGTTGATCAGATAATTAACAGTGGAATCCCCAGTCTCTTTCAGTTGACTCCATGTCTTGTATGCATTGACCATATTCTTCAGTCTACAACCATAAATTGAGTAATTCACTGTTTTCCCTAATATTTGTCACTGACAAACTTTATCAGTATTGTTTTTGTTTTCTTTCAGGTCATTGCTCAAAAAATACTGAATTTTCTAGGGCCCAAATTTGGCTTCTGGGGCACCTGTGTGAAGTAAGAACTCCTGCCATGTATTGGTTTCATGAAAAAAAATCAAATTAATTGGTACTAAATACCTTAGCATCCTCTAATGCATTATTAACTGACTCCCTTATGAACTATTTCCTCACTTTGGTCAGCATTGGAATTGGGCTATCAAGTCTGTTTATGCTCTTTGGCACCACATTAGCTCCATTCTTTGAAGTTGTTCTATTAATCTTCTTCCAGAATTTTCCAAATTTGAGATACTGATATTTGCCTTAAAAACTTTTGGCTACCCTCTTCCTTAATTACAGTTGGAATGAAAGGATTTTACCGTCACTATGTGATGTGGCACAAATACATCAACAGGCCATTTTCCACATTTTTCTGCATAAGTATTTCATGCTGGTGCATTTCTGCGTAATATTTTTTCCTCAGCCAGTTAGAACACTGAGCTTTACACTTTTCTAGGATCCTTTGCCTCCAAGTTTACAGTCCTTAAAAGAAGGAATTTAAAAGTGTCACTGCCCCATCTCCTCTGCTAAGTTTATGGGCTGTATAACTACATGTTTTTGAGTGGAAGCATTAAGTAAGCTAAATATTTTTTTCCAGAATAAACAGTCCCAGTTACTTTTCATTATCCAAGCTACTTGTATTAGGAAATGGGCAACTTTAAAATTATTTTTTCATCTTTATTTGGTGCATTTTGTTCCTAAGAAAGTTTAGGTTTTGGACTAAAACTAGAAGAGAGAAAAAATTACTGTTGTCATCCCTACTGTTCTTAATTTAAAAAAACATCTGGTTAAATATCCTTTCATTTCCCCTTTTAAATTTCTATAACGAGCCAGTAAACTATTCCAGACTGATTCCCAAATGCTCAGAGGACATACGGATCTGGGAGAGTGATTTGTTTTGCTGTGAATAAGGCATCTGAGTGTAATTCACATTCAGGGTTCTGTGAAGAGATATTTTGATTCTAAGTCTGACAAGAAAATTACGAGCACTTGCAAAAGCAAAATAATGAGAAGCCATGTTAGTTTGACTAGAATTAGAACAGAATAGAATTGGAATAGAATAGAGCAGTATCTTTCAGTTGGAAGGGACCTGCAGCAATCATCTTGTCCAACTGCCTGAGGAGTTCAGGTCTAACCAAAAGCTAAAGGCATTTGTTTGGGCAAACAAACAAGTTGTTGTTAAGGGCATTGTCCAAATCCCTCTTTAACTTTATAAGTCTGGGGCATTGACAGCCTGTCTAGGAAGCTTGTTCCAGTGTTTGACCACCATCGTGGTAAAGAAATGCTTCCTAGCATCCAGTTTAATTCTTCCCTGGCACAGCTTTGAGCCTTACCCACGAGTCCTGTCACTGGATACTTGAGAGAAGAGACCAGCAGCTTCCTCTCTTGTTTCCCCTCCTCAGAAGTAAAGAGCAGTGAGGACACCCCTCAGCGTCCTTTTCTCCAAACTAGACAAACCCAATGTATGTAGCTGCTCTTCATAGGACATGCTTTCTAGCCCTGGCTAATTGTCAGTAATATTGCAGTTGTACAATGCATATATAGTATTGGCTTAATTTTATTTAGGTTAATATAAGCTTATTTTCCTCAGACTTCAATCTGATATAACTGGATCTAGTTGCAAATGATGGAAAGAACCCTGAAAATTTAAGCTCTGTCTATTTTCCACCAAATTTCAAAAAGGAAAATAAATTCTGCTGACCATACATTTTTATGATCCTGCTCCTTATTCATAAAACCTATATCTTGAGCTTAATATTTTAGTGATTCTTTCAAATATAATCAAGAAAGGAAACTCTTGAGTCTTATAAAATAGAAGTATTTTCCCATTCTCTGAGACATATCCAACCTTGACAATAACAGCATACCCTTTAGTGGGCCATAACCCACTAATCTGCCTATTAATGCAATTGTCATAGTCATATCCTCTATAGGTGAGGATTTCTGTAGTACTTCCAAGAAATGGGAAGCTGTCTGAGCCAACTTATGAGCAGAAGCAGAGGAGTGTCCGAAGACAGAAGTCTGGTGTGAGGTTAGAGGCTGTGGGTAGAGACTCCCGTTCTCTCAGTGAAGTCTTTTTCTCTTCTTGGGTTTCCAGTTCTGACTGGGGGGCCACTAAGTGGGACCTACAGGCTGCGCCAGATTCACTTTCACTGGGGGTCCAACGATGAAGCTGGCTCTGAGCACACTGTGGATGGGATGAAGTATGCGGCAGAGGTAAGGCTTTACATGAAGTCATCTGTACTGCTAAGCTTGTGACTAGTTTTCCATTGCAAGAATAATATTGCCCTTCCTCTTCCTGCTTTTCATCTTCCCCTCATTTTGTCAAAAGACAAGTGGTCTTCCTGAAGTGTTGCGTGTTTGGTCCTTTCTCAAAGGAGAACCTCTTTGAAAGCTTTCGAGAGGATTAAAAAAGGAGTACAGAAGACAAGAGCTTGATGTTCAAGAGTTATTTTAAACTTTGTCTTTTATTATTTCTTCCTTGGAGAACATTTTCAAAGTCATCTTCAATGACAAACCACAGAATTATTGGATTTGGGGCCTATGTAGTGTAAAGTTTATGCAAGGCTTAGGAATGTTGCATTTTGTGGTGCACTTAACGGTGTGGTGGTTGTGACTTTGAGAACCATGCTTTAATATCTGTGGGGTGGCTGCTGTCTGTGGGGTACTCTGCTTCAGTGGAGGTGGTGTGCCACAGGGAGAAATGCATCATCCACTCTGGCATGGAGCGTTCACTCCTGCTCTGTCTCCTGTGGTGTATTTGAGTAATCTGCAGGAGAAAGTTCTCAGTATGAGATTCCTCTTTGCAAATGGAAGTAACATGGAATATTTTCAGGAGATTCAGATCTTTAAAAATGTATGATTCAAACAGAGTCAGAGTTTTCTGGGGTTAAAAAGAAATAAAAAAGTGTAAAAATAAATGGACAAATAAAAGGCATAATACTACAGAAGAAAAAGATGTAATGTATGCACTGTGGTGTGATCAGATTTTACTGGAAGTGCTGTAAGAGATCCTGGTCAGGAAAAAAAGATTGGTTTTCTAACACTAATGGGTAAAAGTGACATTTGCAGTGTTTAAAGGCTTATGTTTTCCACAGGAACCAGGTGAGATGGAATATAAAGAATTAATAGAGGTGCTTTAAAACCATTAAGTACCAAACCCAAATTTCTAGCTGAGAAAATATATGTTTCCCATCTAAGAAACCAAATGGAAGGAGAAAATATCTCTGAATTTCTAGCCAGTCTAAAAGCCTTTCTGTTACCTGTTGGTTGGGTAACACTCCACAAGAAGCTGTCTAGATGTCACTTTGGCTTTGGGATAAGAAACTCAGAATTAAAACCAAGGCTTCTGAATATTGTTCACATGAAAGAAAATACCTCACAAGGAGACATGAAGATGGTTTCAGTGTTCGCGTTTGTAAGGAAAATGTGCAAGGTTTCAAGAAAAAGCATTGACTGAATTGAAGAAAGAATGAATGTAAAGTAAAGAAGACTGCAAGTTTGGCCCTGAAGCCCGCCATGAAGCAGAAAGGATGTGTGGCTCCATTCTCTGTGACAACATACGGTCTGATCAAGGTCTCTCTTCACAAGCTGCAGTGACACAGAGGTGGTAAGACGGGATATGTTCCTTAGAGAGAAGTCACAAGTCATTGAGAACGGGTCTGTACCCAAAAGTGTTTCACACTCTGTTTGGGATTTTTGATTTTGGGAGGGTTACCTTGTTTGGGTTTTTTTGACAAAGCTATGAGGAAGAAGGCTTTTAGTAGCTGTGGGAATTTTCCTTTTTGTTCTTTGTTGGGTTGTTTTTGGTGTTTTTTTTTTCTTTTCAAATCCACAATAAAAGTAATTTCTGACTTAGAGTATCTGTTTCCTTTTTGCATATGTAAAAATGTTATTGTTTAAAAGTTATTCAACATGAGTTCTGTGAACTTTTAATAGGGAGCAGTGCAGACACTATGAACCCCAGAATATTAAAGCACTTCAGAAAGGTTTAGTGGACTATGTTCTCCTACTGGTTTAATGTCTAATAATAATAATTCTTAGCAACTTTCCTTCAAGGATTTCTAAAGCTGTGAGCCAGCATGCGTGTCATTGTGGCTGTACATGTATTGACACCAGTGGGATTCCTTCTTGCTGCAAGCAAGAGCTTTAGAGCCCAAATGCTTAACAAATACTGATATCAAGTAAGACGAGGTAAGAACTCCATTTTACAGATCTGGAAAATTGAAACTCATAAAGGTGAAGCAAGGATTGATATTTGGAATAAAAATCTTCATACTCCAAAGATCCCTATTTCAACCACGCAGCTATGTTGCTTCACATAGAAATCCTTTAGAGCAGGTTTCAGCTTTCCTAAATTGGTCTTACTTTACTTGTCTTATAGGTGCTGTATTCCAAAAGCTTGCCTTTTTTCCCATGGGTTCATCCCAGTTTAAGTCATTCAATGAGTTACTTTTCATCATTCTTGAAGTCCAAAATCTGAAAGGATGTTCACCAATTTTAGAAAAGCCAATCTCACTCCCTGATTCTGAGCATCTTTAACTAAAAACTGTGTGCAATAAGATTTACTAATCCATTGAGGATTTATGCAAGTAATTAATCTTTGTGAAGTACTTGGAGTTAAGTGCTGTGTGAGTGTGCTCTCTCCAGTTTTGCAGTCAGATCATTGCTCAAGGCTGGAACAGCCTGGCACTTCCTGGGAACCAGGAGCTCCCATCATGAAGTGCAGTCAGGAATTAGGAAACCTGATTTAACAGAGGGGACTTAAGTGGCAAGGAAATAGACATCACAGATTTTTCCTCTTTTCCTCCTCACTGGGTAGTGTTTTTAAGCTTCTTAAGCAAACATGACAGGATACTTCCAGAATAATGCATGTTGGAAATGCAAATGCTAAAACCTGAGATAATCAAGCTGCTTGTTAGGGCATCACTGCTGGTAGTCACAGAAAATAACATTTGAAAAGTGTCAAAAATAAAATGCTGAAGTTCCCTTAAGCTAATCAAGGGAAAAGGAGTCAGTGCAAGTTTAATGTGTATTTGCCTGTTTTCTAGCTATTTATGTGGATGATTAATGTTGCTGAAGGCTTGATTAAAAAAAGGGGGGAATAAAATACTAATGACATCGTCATGAATTTCAATCACTTTTTAAAATCAGCTGTACTAAAAATGGATTTAAAACCTCTAGTTATATAACCATTGGCTTTTGTTGTCTTAACTTCTCAGTTCAAAATCTGGGCACCCAGCAGCAATTTGACAGGCACTGTGGTGTGCTGATTGCTGCTAAATTATTGATAATCTTAGCCACTGAAAATGCTTTTGCCATTTGTGTGAACTGTACATATTTATTGAGTTCATGAAATACCTGCATTTAGAGCACTGAATGAATCTGCGTATGTAAGAGTGAAATAGAGTGTCAAACCCAGTAAAGTTGTAATATGAATTTGCTACTATTTGAGTTCAGCGAGAGTTGATGCTGTCTGTGTCTCTTGCTTTTCAGCTTCATGTGGTCCACTGGAATGCAGAGAAGTATTCCAGTTTTGTTGAGGCAGCTTGTCAGTCTGATGGACTAGCAGTCATGGCTGTATTTCTGAAGGTAAGAAGAGAATGCTTCAGCCCTCAAAATAAATCTCCATTATAAACCTAAAGAGATAATGTAACGGTTGGTGTAGTTATTACTAAAGAGATACTTATTTTATACTTATTTCCTTCACAGTGTTGAGCTGCCAATACAGAAAGCTGTCTTTCTGTTAAGAATAAAAATATCAGCTTAACAGATTTTTCAAGACATTCAAATTCTTTAGTTTGCCTAGTCTGCAAGCCCTTATAACATTAGATGTGGAATTTAATTCAGCTGCCTCTTTTTGGATCCCAGTAACTTGTTTTTGACTAGCATGTTCATTTTCGGGGACATCTTGATTTAAAGGTTTCTTTAATGGCTTGTTTCCGAGCTGGTAGTTTCTTCTAGAAAATAATAATAATTTTAAAAATGCAAAACCAGAAATTGGAGAATTCCCTAATCATTTTAGATCTTTTTGCCTTCTCTACCTGTTCCAAGATTAAATTCTTTCAACAGCTTCACTGACTTCTGTATGAAGAAGCAGATGGGGAATTCACACAATCTATGACAAAAGATAGGGCTTTGGCCAATTCTGTGGTTTCTGGTGGCTGACACAGCTTCCTGAGAACAGCTGGTGCTGGCACAGAGAGTCATTCCATGCAGTAGTTGCAAAGAACTGCTTCAGTACTTCAGTAATTCTGCCTTTCCAGTTTGCTTTACTATGACCCAAGGGAAGTGTCACTGGATTTCTTAGCACACAAATTTTGTTTGGAATGTTTTTACATAAGAAAAGTGTTTTCAATGTTATAAGCAGTTTAAATTTCTGATGTTAGTCTTTAACTTTTAATATCCCGCATATTAAAACATGAAAGATAAATGGTTTCTATTCCTCTGTAGTGAAAACCTTGTAATTCTTTTGTAGCTGAAATAATTACTATGAGTAGCCAGAATACTATCAGCAGGGGAGTGGATCTTTTTTGTGACCAGTATAATTTCTAAGGACCAGCTAGTCGCAGGCTTGTGCTCAGAAAATACATCGGATCTCACAGTCAATGCAGTTATATAAAGCAGTTTCATTACTCGTTTACTTTTTGTTTTTGTTGCTTTTCTCTGGAGCTCCACTGTTTCTTTTTTCTTTGGTGTTAATAGATTGGTGAATGCAACCCTCAACTGAACAAGATTACTGACCGCTTGGACACCATCAGAATCAAGGTGAACAAGTGCTTCTAAAAGGATACTAGCTAATGTTGGTGGTTGCTTTTCTTGTTTGTTTGTTTGTTTTTGTTTTGTTTTTTTTTTGTAAAGGTTTTTATTTTTTGAAACCTGACTGCTACTCTCTGCACCTTCATGTTTCCTTATCCTTAGTGATTGATACCTGATTTGAGACTGTTAATGTGCATTCTACTTAAGTTGAAAACTAAGTTGACAGAAAGTAATTCTTACACAGTAAAAGATCAGAGGAAAAGGTTAATTTCTCACAGAACGCAGTTTCTATGAGGATAGTAACAGGGGAAAAACATACTTTATGAAAAGTTTTAAAAAAGATGAGGGAAAAATTTCCTTCCCTGTTTTGCTGAGGTACGGGGTGAGAAGTAACCTTTTGTTTGTGTGAGAGAGATCAGCCAGACTCTAAACATTATGTTTCAGACAGACATCTCTGGCCTGGTATCCAGTACAGGGAGAAGCAAAAGTAATTCCCAGGAGGAGTCAGGAGAGAAGCAAGTGGCAGTAACCTGTGGGGTAACTCTGCCAGCCCCACAGAGACCACTTTGAAAGTCTAACATCTGTCTTCTCCCCACAACTTCCATCTCATGGTTATCTGTGACTTTGGGGAGCCTGTGCCAACATGACACCTTTTATGGTGTGCTGCTGGCATAAAGGAAAGTCACAGCAAAGCTGTCACTGAGGTAAGACTTCATCAGAAGGGCAATGATGAGAACCTCCTGTCATCACCATGATGCTGCCAGCTCACCTGATATTGAAACAAGCTCTGCCTCCTTTGGCATGATTTACCTTGGCCTCTTGCTTTTAAATAATATTGCCCTGCCATTTCTTTTATTTCCTTCCAGGGGAAAAAAGCACTATTCACCAACTTTGATCCCAGCTGTCTGCTTCCCAAGTCCCTGGACTACTGGACTTACTTTGGATCTCTCACTGTCCCACCTCTTCTTGAGAGTGTCATTTGGATTGTTCTGAGAGAGCCCATAAGTGTTTGTTCTGAACAGGTATCTTTGGATTTTTCGCTGCTATAGTTATGTTACTTTTCTAAGAATCGAAATTGTAATTACCACCACAAATTACATTTTTTTGCACACCTTGGCACTGCAAACCGTACAAGATTTTCGAAAGCTAAAATCTGTATATCAAATTTATTCTGACTAGTTGCCTTTCTTGCTGTAACAGCTATTTATTATTCATTTTTTTAAATAATCTGCATACTCTAAAAAATCAATAAAAATAATCCATTGGGAATTTAAATAAAAAAAGAGTTCTGGTGATGCTTAGAAATTCTGGAATTCCAGTTAATTTAATTATTTGCATATCCTGCTCAAACCTCATCTTTGGCATTTTTATCTGGCAGACAAGTAGTAAATTTCTTCTTGCATTCTAAATACATAAAAATTGATGAATTTACTATTATGGTGAAAAGGGAATACTATTGCAATAAGCTGGGGTTGTGCTAGGCTGTTTTAGGAAAGCTGTGATTCGAGGTAAAGAGTCTATTTACATTTCTTGTTAAAGCTTCATAACTTGTCTTAACTTGGCAACAGTGACACCCAGCGGGCTTATCTTCTCAGGTGTGAAGTATTTCTGAGTAGAGACCACATACGCTGGAAAAATGGTGACTTCTGTCTTTGCTAAAAATGCTACTAAGACAGCTCCCTGAATGGGTTGCTTGTTAGGAGATCTCATAATTCTGTTTGTAAATGATTTGAAGTCATTTATTTGTTCGATGTATTTTTCTCATCTGTATCTCTTCCTCACTCCCCTCAATCTGGCTTTGTAAGGCTCACTATAATGTGTATGGATCTAATATTGAAAACTTCTGTTAAGGTATCAACTTTCCAAAGACAAGCCATTTTTTTCAAGTTAAAAGCTTCTTATTTGGGCAAATCTATAATTAATACATTCTAAAATGTGAAATGCTCTATATAAACAGCCACGTATAATAGGCTCAGAGAACATAGTGTGGGAAAGTGTCAAGTATAGTGATCGTTTATTAGTAATTTTTCATAAACTTTAGCTATATCTTATGTATTAAAGCAGAAATTTCTATATTCTTATCAGTAAGAATATGTTAATAAATATGCAGGCAGCTAAAGTGCTTGTTTCCAAGCTATTGTGATTGATCAGTCAGAACTGTGACTGATACTGTTCTACCACTTAATTTTATTCTTTGAGTTTGTCTTTCTTTAGGGTTTTAGAGTTTACTAAACTCCGAGTCTCAACAAAAACTGAGTTTTTGTTGCATTTTTCAGGTTAAAAGAAATTGAAAGTAGCTTTTAAGTGTTTAGAAACGTACAGGACCCTGAATTACAAATGTTAGCTTCATAATGGGGTACCTTTGGTAACCTAGGAAGGAAGTAAGGTGATATATAGAAATAGTAACTATTGGAAATATTAGAAATAAAATTCTATACTTAGGTCAGAAATCAGTCTCAGATTTCCCAAGGTTTGGACATGGAACTCTGATGGGGTTTCTGCTGAGATCAGCATATGCTGAGTTATTAATAACTGCTTGTTCTGTGTCTTCACAAGGGAAGAATTTGGAATCTCTCCTGGTTTGAGTAAGTACTAGTTGCAGAAGCTTTCTGTAGCATCACTCCTGCAATTCCAGGTTAATTGTGAATGCACTCTTTGAAGAAGGAAACATACACAGAATGTTTGTATGAATAAGAAACATAATGTTATCTTTTGGCAAAAAGCATTTCAGAAACTCCAAACTACGAAATCCAACTAAAAAAATATAACACACCCACCCACACACACACACACACACACCCCAGTTTAGACCAGGTTATGGAAGACAAAGTGTGAATAAAAGAAACAAGTAATCCTTATGCACAGTTTCATGTTGACATATATTTTGAGATATTTTCTCAGTAGTCATCCTTTTTCATTTACGAGGATAGAAATGGTGAAATTGCCATTCCCCTCATGACTAAATAGAATACACTTCTGTTCTTTCAGCTGGAAAAAAAGTGACAATTGTCTTTAATATTTGCATTTTCACATGCTTTTTCATTAGTATTGACATGAGGGTTTTCTCTGAACCTTATGTCTCTTTTGGTTGCAGCTGGCCAAATTCCGCAGCCTCCTGAGCACTGCTGAGGATGAGGCTGCCTGCTGCTTGCTGAGAAACTTCCGGCCTCCCCAGCCTCTAAGGGGACGAGAAGTCAGAAGGAATTAAAGGAGGAAATCCAGAGTAGCCTCCCTCTGAAACCAAAGGCTGAATTCATTTTAATACCTAATATACTTTGTGATTATTTTGTGAGTTGTTTTAACAAATAGGTGGTGTTTTATTAGTGGTTTCCATTCAGTCATTTCTCACAGGCAAGTATGTCCAGAGCTGTCAGAGATTCATTGATGTTAACAGGTCTGACTGGGTTTGAGTGCGTTGGCTTGGAAGCACTGAGTCATCAGCATTGCATACACAGAGGTCACTGCTAATCCTAAGGGTCAAATGTGTTAAAGGAGTTGCCCAGATATTGCCACCAAATTACTGAACAGGATCCCTGGTATTATTGGCAGTATAGGATGTTCTGGGATTATTCTTCTGGTCTCTAACATAACATTTATCTTCTGTAAAAACTTCACATTGCATTTTCTCAAGGAAAAAATATTTCAAGGATGATGTAATTTCATTGCTGACTTCTGCAATACCATGATTACTTTCCTACAAAAAGCAGTAATGACTAGCAACATTTAAGTGAAACGGATACCTACATGATCCTGTTATTCTGGCTGCTTCATAGCAATAATGATGTACTGATTAATGGGTTTTTTTAAAGCAAATAGTTAGGATTTTGAATATTGCAAGATCATGTCAGGTAGATTAAGTATTCCTGAATTAGGTATTTCACAATGTCACACGATGAAATTGTCCTGAAACCTGAGAACTGCAAGGTGGAAGGGCATAGAGGGAGCTGTTTGTGCCTAAATCCAGGTTTTGCCACTTAAAATCAAGAGGCAGGGGTAGCTGTTGTTCCAGGCTGTTGCACACTGCAGTGTGAACCACATGCTGCTTACCTCTCATCTCACTGTGGAGCACAGTACTACCCAGGTATAGAATGTGTCAAGGTGCTGGCTAAGGTTCTGCTGTCATAGCTGAACTTCAGTGGTTGCACATATATTCCAAGACCAAAGAGAATATTCAGAAAGAGCCAAAGAAACCAGAGTCAAGTTAACATCTAATAAAAGCTCAGCCTGCAGTAGCAGTTTGTTGAAATGTCTGTCTTTATGAGCTGACTTGAGCCTGTGTTTTACTCAGGAGCTTTTTTTTATCTGAATATAATTGGGGTTTTTTACACGAAATATTTTTGTTAATGAATATGCCATAGGATGTAGCTTAGGATAGAATTCAGTTTACTCTCAAACTGTGAGAACTACATAGTGAAATCCAGTGATACCTGAAAGAGGCAGCTAGAGGTTTTACTGGCAGTAACTAACACCAATCTCTGTGGTACTTCTGACAAATTAATCTTCCATAACTGATCTCCTTGAATTCATTTTTAAATAGGTTTTATATGCTCTGCCTTTTACCTCAGTGGGTCATTTTATCTTAGATGAACAAACATGAGGGAAATCACAGTCAGGATTGACTTTATATGCTGTTTTAGAACAATAAATTAGACATAGAGTACAGATATTGTATCTTAGTTTAAGATTTGTGGACTTTTTTGTTTTCTCCTCCCCAGAATATAGCTGTTATATCCTTCATGGTCTCCCAATACCTTTTGAATATTTTCTGAAGAACAAACACAAACAGACTATTGGAGAAATGAGAGACATTTGACAGCGCTAAAAAGAAAAGTGGAAGTGTGTTGTATGTTTTCACTCCCTTTTTTAGACTTAGGATTGGATCCCATAGGTTTCCCTGTTATGTGAGTAGCTACAGAATGCGGAAAAAATATTTCCAAATTGCAGAATTGTTTGTCTCAGAAGAGAAAGGAATAAGGCTACTGCTTCATATTGTAAACAAGTTTTACATATTTCTTACATATTGTAAACAGTGGAGTTGATTTGATGCTTTTATAAGGATTTTCTAAAAATAAAAAATTGATTTTATGAAAGTGTCTTGTATTTTCTTTTGAAGAGCCTAAAGTTTTACAGAGAAGGCTATACTTTTATAATTAATGCCTGCAGCTTTAGATTTTGGAAAAAATTGTGACCCATCATTTGAAGTCTGTCTTTGAGCAGTGTAGTATTAGGTATTATTCCAAATAAAATATTTTTGGCACTGGTAAGACATGCAATCAATTCTGCAAGTTTCTGATTGTGCATTTTTTAACTATTGACTATTTTTAAAGTTATGCTAGTAAGTTTTAGAAGTCATCATTCAAGTAATTCCCTGTTTGTGGAGATGCTGTGTTCTTGTTAGATTGGCCTAGCTGAAACTTAGTGGTGACATCTGAAAAAGACTAGAAATGCTCAGTTGCCTGAAATCACTTGGGAGCAGTTTCTCAGGTTATCCATCCTCTACATCTGTGAAGTGAGAACTTGGATACAGTCTCCCCTCTGAGCACTTGGTTGCACCCTCAGTCACTAATTTCCTCTATGCCCAAGCTACATTGAATCTCAGAGTACTCGATGTGCTCCCAGAGAATCCTATCTCAGGTGTGAACTCCATGTTGTCTTCTACCGCAACTGAGGCTGAAATATGTCATCATCCCCCCCAGCCCCCCTGCAGCTGCATGTCCCTTTGATCAACTCTTAACTCTGTGAAACACTTGGAGCCTTTATATTAAGAAGAATGAAATGCTCAGTGACCAAAAAAACATAGAGTGATTTTGCTGAAAATAGTAGCTGTCAAGAGTTGTGGACTGCTGAAAGATTGATCACCCATAAATTTATTCTCAGAATCAAATAAACTACAGCCAAGCCCTGGGGTCAGCTCTGCTGGTTTTGGCACAGGAGGGAGGCAGTCTGCTCTGTTATGCTTACAGCATTTGCCATCATTCTCATTATGTTTTTTAGCAGCACTTTAGCGATTTTGAGGAAAAAAGTGGACCCAGTCATTCTTGGTGTTTTTCAGATAGGTTTTTCTTGATTTCTGCTTTCCCTTTGTCCTGTTGAAGCTTAAACTTCTTGTATAGTTTATGTTTTCATTAAGAAACTGGCAAATGGTGCTGTTGGTACAAAATCTTTGTCAGAAATAGATGAGTGGTTGATTGAGAACAGGAATATTGGGTTAGAAAAGATGATTACAGACTAAGCTATATTAACTAATCTGAGATCTGAACTGACTGGGGAAAAGTGAGTAGTGACATGTGGAGAAGAAAAATGCTAAAGATAGAAGAGGCACTCTAAAAGCCTTCTAATAGAAAAAGAGGCCCTTTACATATTGCTCTTGCCAATAGATGTCAGTGTGGAAAAAGCAATGACCTGACCAGTGGCATTACATCCTGAATAAGACCCACTGTGTCCTGAAGGCTTAGCCTGTGAAAGAGTATGCAATATAACTCACGTATTAAGGATGTGCTGTTGATTGTGATTTACTCCCTTAAAAGTGAAACAAGATTTTGGGGGAAAAAAAGAATAAATAATTACTGAAAAGAAAATAAATAATTCTAATGCATAACAAAAGATACTCAGATTTAAAAGATCGTATTTAAGTGAATATGTGCATTTAAATACTCCTGTTTCCCATGAGCAATTGCTCTTACATAGTTTCACACATGCCTGAAGTCACATGCCAGAAACAACCACTATAGGAGCAAGGTAAGTTCTTCTGTGTTACCTTCTCTTTGGAAGTTTCCCCCAAGCATTTAAAAAAAAAAATCAGTGTCATTTGTGTGCAGGGAACCTGGATGGTGCATGGCCACATCAGCACTACCAAGCAGGCTCTGTAGGTCTGGCACATTCTGTCTTAGCTGGACATGCCTGAGCCCATGGAAAGGCACTGGGCAAGTCATGGGCAGCAGGGCAGACTGTGCCAGTGCCTTAAATTCTGGCTGCAAGCTCTGGGCAAGGACAAATTCACACATACAGTAAATACAGCTGAGCATAGGTGATCATCCTTAACCAGGTATCTGCACTGGGAGCAATACTGTTTAGTGTCTTCATCAGTGACACGGACAGTGGTGCACATCAAGTGCACCCTGAGTAAGTTTGTGAATGACACCAAGCTGAGCGGTGCAGTTGACACAGCTGTAGGTTGGGATGCCACCCAGAGGGACCTGAAGAAGCTGGAGAAGTGGGCCCATAGGAATCTCATGAGGATCAACAAGATCAAGTGCAAGGTGCTGCACCTGTGTCGGGGCAACCCTTGGTATCAGCACTGGATGGGGATGAACAGATCAAGAGTGGCCTGGCTGAGAAGGATTTAGGGGTCCTGGTGGATGAGAGGCTGGACATGGGCTGGCAATATGTACCCATAGCCCAGAAAGTCAGTTGTGTCCTGGACTGCATCTCTTTGTTTATTTAATTTATTTTGCATATCTGTCATTTTTACTGCTCTGGATTTCCTCCTCTGTGTCAGCATACAGAGATAAATATACACAGCCTACATGGCCCCACCTCTGGGTTATGGCAATCAGGATGTAATCTAGTAATCTACCCCTGCAGTGCAGCCATAGCTGAGTGGGAACACCCAGGATATCAGAGCTGAACAGCACTTGGGTAAACATGCTGCTTAGGTGTGATATTGCATAAATTATACAGAAGTCTCATGATTGTGCATCGCTTTTCCCCAGTGACTGGTGCATTGCATCCTGACATTAGGTTCAGAGCTGCTTGTAGAGGCATTCACACTAAGTTCCTGCTAAACTGGGTTGAGATTTAAAAAAAGTACTAAGGACTTTCTCTTGCATCCATTGATTCATGCAGGAGGAAAACATGACTGACTGAACTGCTTTTTAATGAAATGGAGAAAGCTCCATTTAGTTTTCTGGAAAGTGTGTATTCCTGCTCAGTTGTGCTTTACATGCCGTTATTTATATGCCTGTAGTGGACTTGTTTTCTTATTAGGGCTTAAAGCTCTTTAGAATCAGTAGCCATCCCAGCATGGGCAGTGGGGCAACTCTTCAGCTTGCACATCTTTGAGTGCTAAGATGTGCTTCACTTCTAGTATCTAGCACTCTCACTGTGGTAGGCATTGAACACTCATTAAATGCTTCTTACTGGCAATAAGTGTCACTTTTCTCATTTGGCAGTGGAAAAGCTATCTAACAAAAATAAATAAATAAATAAAAGCACTAACCAAAAGAGAGGCTAGATGGCTAAAAATAACTATATTTAGTTGCATATTCTTGTTTGCTGACACTGAGTTTACAGTGAGGCGGGAAATCACGCTCACCGTGTAAGTACTACTAAGTTACATCGGTGAAGAGCTCCTGTTCAAAAACAGTGTAGCTGGTTCAAAGACTGCCCATCAAGGTGCTTGCAGAGGCAACAGGGATGCCTCAGGCTGAGCAGGGAAGAGCCACCAACTTCCTGAATTAATGTGCTAGCTACCAACACCTCCTGCTTTTCCAGAGGATAATCAAGAGTGTCTGCTGTGCCTTGCAGTGGACTTATTATCTGTGCCTCTTAGGATAAATAAAACAAGCCAGGACTCACTTTCTGGTCCTGGAATAAGGACTCTTGGTTCACTTGGTTCACCATCTCACTTGGTTTAGTGAATTTAGGCTCTCTTGCAGGAAGTTCTAGCTGACATTTGCCAAAACCACACTGGGGAGCTTCCACTTGACCGTGGCCAAAACCTGCCTTCCCCAGCTATTAATATGGACACAACTGACACTTCTGGCATGTGCTTAGGGTGGCACGTACAGCAGTGTGACCCAGGGCTTCGCCACCACCTCTCTTCTTCCTAAATCCCCCCGGAGTGGCTGTGTGACACCTTGTCCCCCGTCTGTCTGGACTTAGGTTTCCACAAGCTGGCTGCTGTGTGAGCACCACTGCACATGGCATTCCTGCACAACAGAGGTATTTAGATGTCTCATAAATGAGAGAGGCAGCCTGGTGTCTGCTTTCTGGAGTTCTCTACTGAATTTAGCCTCTGGCATTCATCCTAAGTTTCATTACAGGTGCCAAAATGCATCTTTTGGAACCTGTTGTATGTTCTCTTGTGCCTTTCCTTACTTGCAAAATGGTGCATTAATGCTTGTTGGATTCACTGTTGTCTTGCATGTGATCATTCATGTTGCCTTTCAGCAGAAATTCCAGATTTTTGTGACTTTTGTGTCGCAGAAACCAGCACTAAGATGAATGCTGTTTAACCACTGTCTCTGTTAGCTATGCAGTCAAACGGGAACCAACTGGTCCTGTGCTCTGATTCAGGAGCATGAGGGTGAAACCAAGGATTAGAAATTGACTCCCCTCTTCTTTCTCTTTGGGCAAAGGTTTGTGGCCTGGAAAACTGAATATGTAGAGGGAGTTGACTATGTGCCAGGACAGATTACATATCTATTTGAGAGAGCACTGAAAGGGGTTTTTAGAATGCTGTGTTTTAATGGTAGGTCTGCTCTAGGGGACTGAGCCACAGATAGGATGGGGGTCTTGTGCAGAAATTAATTTTCATTCCTAACTTTGCACCACTTTTCTTTGTGGCTTTGCAGGAGTCACATTATGTCAGTATTTTCAAATGGACACTTAACTCCTTGTTTAGCCATTTTAAAAGAAGCTTTTAATTTCCATGAAGTACTGACTACCTAAAAGATCTCCTAGTTAGCAGAAGCTCCAGCCCTGTGGATCACTTCTGTTGTGGTGTTTAAGAGATTTTAAAGCATAACCTTTAGGAATAAGGGCTCAGGAGTAGCTGCTGAGTTTTATTATTAGTCTAACCATCTCACTGGAATAACTATATCCCTGGATGTTTGCGGATATACAGAAGAACATGAGTAAGAGCACAATATATGTCACAGCCTTTAATACAAATAAGTTTTAATATATAGTCCTTTATAATTATAATTTTGTTCTGTTGAATAATTTCTTTGAATTCCAGATATGTTCCTTTCACAATTGACACAACTTGTTGTAGAATCACAGAAATGAGATTTCAGAAGTATATCTAGAGCTTGATCTCCTGTACATAAGTGTCTGGTCTTGCAACTGCTTGAGCCAAATATCTGTTCTCCTCCTCCCTCTCATCAATCAGATATTCTCAAATGAGTTAAAATGTCAGTTGAGGAAAGAAATATGTCTACAGCAAATGCTTGGAAGCAGAACTAAAGGATCACAGGATAGGACAGCAATGTTCATGCCAGAGGAACCTAGGAGGTGAAGCAGGGTATAGTGAATGAAATAGGAAAAAATACTGTAGGTCTTGGCAGAGCTGTCCTTTGCAATACTTACCTAAAGGTGTCTGGAGGCTTTCTCTGGAGCCTTTCTCTTGACCCAATATAAAAATAATTAATGTTACAAACTTTGTTGTGGGATATGTAAAAGAAAGGCAAACCACCAGATTCTTGGCTGATAGCATTGGGAAATCGTGCCTTAATGTTAATCCTTCAGGACTTGTTCAAGGGCTAAAAACAGTCAGAATAGCTGGACTATGGCTGTTTCAGGCATTTCTCTTAAATATGCCCATTTTTACAGACAGAAGACACAATGGATCCATGGGACCATAACTCCAAAATATGTAGCAGAAACAACCTGTATGATTCCATGAAGATAATTAAGAAGAAAGGCTCTTGAGAGGCTATTAGACCACACTTCACAATGGTGCAGGCCAGTGCAAGAGCACACAGTTTGGTGAGGAACAGAGGGGACATGCAGATCTGGCCTCCCCAGGGGAGTTCAGGGGAGCCTGATCACATGCACAGAAGGGGCTGTGGATGTCCCCTCCTTGCTCTTCCTCATGGGGACCCTCCTGATAAGACAGGGGTGGTTCTATTGCATCAGTTGCTGACAGCTTTTTACGCCACTGCTACCAAATCTGTCCTAACACATTTTTAAAGAGTAAATCTAAACATTTCCTGATGTCATGTTGCAGGGGTGCCAAGGGTTAGTATCTCCTTATCATGAGGAAGCAGTTTGGTTTCAAGGGACAGCCCAGATGACCAGATTGCTCCAAGCCTCAGCTGTCTCCTGGTGAACACCCTCCAGCTGATCGAGCCTACAACAGGGCAGGAGAGGGTATGCTCTGAGTTTCTAAAAGTACTGGCAGTGCATGTCTTGGTCTTTTATATTAGAATCACAGAATCATTTAGGTTGGAAAAGTCCTGTAGAACCATCAAGTCCAACCATTACCGATTCACATTATAGCATTACTCTGGATGCTGAGTGTCCCAAATTCACCGAAGGTTTAATTGCATTAGTCATGCCAGTCTTTTGGCCCCATTTTCTTCTTTATCCTGTTCAGCTGCGGTTAAGGAGCAGTTTGCTAAAGACTCCAGTGGCAATAAGAGCAAGCCAAATCACCACCACACATCAAATCTGTGGCCTCAGAAAAGCACGTCCTTGCGCCAGTGGGTTTTCAGTGAAGAGCTGATGCTTTTGTGACCAAAGGGTCAAAAATGGTGCTTAGGGAACTGTCTCACCTGGTGCTGACAAAGGGTGGTCCCAGCAGGCTCAGCTGTGGCTGAATTCAGTGCTGTGGGCCTGCCCTGGGTCACCGTGGCTGAGTGGCACAATTTGGCAAACACATGCTGCTCCTCTGCCCTGCTGAATCTGCTCTGGGGCTTTTCCCAGATCAGGCTTAGATTTCCACCCTGGTGTGTGTATGAGGATATTTATGAGAAAATTAAGCCAAAGTTACACACTTCCTAACACAATGAATATCAGAGACATCATGGATATCCTTGGAAGCGTTCAAGGCTGTGCTGTGTGGGGCTCTGAGCAACCCGGTCTAGTGGAAAGTGTCCCTGCTCATGGCAGGGGCTTTGGAAATAGATTACCTTTAAGATCCCTTCCAACCCAGGCCATTCTATAATTCTAAGATATTCCAGCTTCTAGATTTCACAGATTTGTCAAATGTGAGCAGTAGCTCTCCAAATTAAAAATGGGAGGTGAAGGTATTGGATATCTGAACGGGGATCATCAGGTAGCAATAGAGTGGTGGTGAGGGAAGTGCTCATTTCAGGCTGCAGTTTTTACAGTGTGATCTCTTGGTTGCCTCAGAATATTACAAAAAACTTAATTACTTAAACACTAAAATAAATGTGTTTTGTTTGAGCTGTCTGCTAATGCAGAAAAAAAATCAGTAAGGCCTGCAAGGAAGCTAGAATGCATTACCGTAACATAGGCAGCAGTTTACTGGGAATCCTGGTGGTCCTCTCCTCTCCTCTCCTCTCCTCTCCTCTCCTCTCCTCTCCTCTCCTCTCCTCTCCTCTCCTCTCCTCTCCTCTCCTCTCCTCTCCTCTCCTCTCCTCTCCTCTCCTCTCCTCTCCTCTCCTCTCCTCTCCTCTCCTCTCCTCTCCTCTCCTCTCCTCTCCTTTATTCTCAAGTTGAGAAACCACCCATTCAAATTTCTACACTGGGTCATTTTCTCTTCTATATTTTTATATTGCCATATTTTATATTTCATATTTATATAGTCCTATTAGCTGTCAATCTAGTGATAGCTTTATGTGCTAAACTGAAATCCTGTTTGCATTTTATCTTTCTTTGCTTATAAAGATAAGAGAACTCTCCTACTCTGCTAGTCAAGTCTGGACATTTTGTGAAATGAGCTTGTCTTTCTTCGATCAAGTTAAGGACACTTCCTTTTCCTTAGTATTTCCCAGACACTCAATCACTTACTCATTTTCTTTGTCATCATAATCAGGTCTATTTGATTTTCAAAATTGTTTCTACTTAATTTTTTTATTTGTATTTTATTAAAAGGCATTTGTGAAGGAGTTACACTAAGAATGAAAGGTGAAGTCTTTATGTTGGAAAGGAACTTGACACAAACCCATAGGTGCAGCTGCCCTCTTCCTTTCACCCTTGTGCACACATGCAAAGGTTTTCAACTGATTGAACCCACAGCTCTGCAGCTAGGGCCTGCTCTAAATCTGAGAAATTACAGGACTTAGCCAGCTAGAGAAGTTTTTTAAAGGGGTTCTAAATGAAACAGTTCTGTGTAGGAAGCTGTTGTTCTGCCTAACAGATTTGTTCCCATTCCTCAATGGAGTTATGCTCGTGATCTCTTTGACAAGGTTATTTTTTTTTTTTTTGCCATTGTGAGGAAGGTAACTGCTTTGAAACCAGCCAAAGTGATGTACCTGTGTCTCTGTCCTCACTTTTCCCACAAGCACCATCAGCTTTTTTTCTGAAAAATTGAGAGAAGTGAAAATGATTGTTATTTTGTTCATGGCAGTTAAAGGGATGATGCTGCACTAAGGCAGAGTAAAGCACTGTGGTTTCACAATTGCTCATAATGAAGACATCAATTACCAGATAGAATTATTGGCCTCCTCATAACAGTTTTTGTTATGTTTTCCTATGAATAGAAAGAGGTATTTTACTAGATTTGCTTAATAAGGTAATAGGATGAGTATTGTGGGAATATCTGGCTGAATGTTACTTGTCTGCCTTTTAATTAGCATTGAAGTGGAGAATGCCTATGAACACTGAGTTCCTCATTCCCATCTTCATGGATGAGCTTCCATTTTGTTCATGATTCTGCATCAGAGATTGATATTATTAGGAAAATAAACTTCTTTTTTGACAAAAGGGAAATTTTCCTTCATCAAGGTGGAGGTCTAAGGCAAAGCTGAAATATTGCATTTTAGCTGCTATGTGCTTATCTGCGGTTTGTGCTGTCTCTTCCACACTTTCAATTAGCAATTTTTTCCTTTAATTCCAAGCCAGGAGAATAAGACTAAATTATATCTTCTTTTTTTAAAAATTTTTTTGAGGTGTAAATTGCTTGTGATATCTCAATATCTGTTTCAAATGAAAAATTATCCATAAATGTAGTGCCTGTTTTAGAATGGAATAAAGACAGGGCTCAGTGTGATTTCATTGTGATTCTTACAAATGCATTACACTGAATTAAGTTAGAATATTGACTTCTGTCATCATGCTTAATAAGCTAGTGGCACAGGGCAGCAATACTACACAAGCCAACCAGGTATAACATAATTTTATTCATTTCACAGGTTCTGATATACTTGTTGCTACTACATTGTGGTAGCAAGTCACTGACCAAGGCCTTAGTGATCCAGTTGCTGGCTACACACATGGGTTAGCTGAAAAGGTGGTCCTAGCAGGAGGGCTCACTGAATGAAGCTTATTGCAGCAGAGCCGGTATTTTCTATTTAAAACAATTCACTTTTTGAGTATGTTTGGAGCAGGAATTTGAAATTTATCTGTAGTTTATACGGGAAATGTGAAGACATGTGAATGTTTACAGTGCTGCTGTATAGACAGAGGCATGCAAATGTAAAAGAAGCAGCTCTATCTGTAGCAACATATGCTGCAAAACCCTAACAGATAATGTTTGCTGACATAATTTAAGGCAGGTACTTTATTTCAAACAAAAACCATATAAATTACATAGTGGGGTTGACTACAATCCTAATTTCTTTTCTAATGCTTTATGTTGTTGCTTGTGGAGTCTGACTATCTTCTTCAGACTTTTGCCACTGCTGGCCATTGAATAATTCAGTTGTCCTGGCTGGAGCAATTTCTAAAGCTGAGAATTGCTATGCTTGAGAAATAGTGAAATGGGTGCTGCAAGTGTGTGGCTTAAATGTACAGCCAGGCCAAGGTTTGACTTTATTTCTCCATGGACATATGCCAAATAATGATTTATTAGATGTGCAGCAACTATCTTAACTTTGAAAACACTGATAGTGTAGCACCCTTGCAATACTCTTTCATTTCAGATTCTATCTCTGGTTATCTTGTGCCTTTATGAGGGAATTAGTGTGAACAGTTACTACTTTACAAGACAACATAAGAAAAGCGTGTTTCTGGTGCTTTTTCTCTCTGTTTTTTCCTTCCTTTAACTGAGTGAAATTTCAGTGTGGTTATTGTGAGGGTGTGCTGGTGATAAACACCAGGGTTAATTTTAAATAGACAGATGGATGGAAGTGCAGGATTGGGTAGGAACCAATAATGGTGAACTCCTACTTCTGCACAAAAAGCCCATATCTATCTACAGGATGGAGCCCTAACAATACAACATTTCTCATGGGATGCCATAAACTCATACCCAGGATCATGCTTTCAGCTCTCAAATCTCAACAGCCTCATTCAGATTAACTCCTGCATTACTCTGAAGTCTTCAAAATGGCAGAGAGACAGCATAGATTTTAATTTAACTACTTGCAATATTATTATAATCAGGCTGTGATTATGTTTACCCTAGTCTTTACTGAATTCAAGACTGTCAAGGTACCATTAAGTTTTTCATTGCATAAGCCAACCTGTAAATAAAAACATACTTTAAAATCCTAAATACATAATGATAGTTTTATTCTTACAGAATAAAGAATAAGAATATGCTTTATAAGTATTGATTAGTTGAACGTTGCAAGCCCATTATGAACAAAACAAAATGTAGAACTTTTGAGAAAATACCAGGAATTTTTTCCTTCTGCTTTGCAGAATACAAACAGTTGTGCAAAAATAATCTGTGTTTAGAAGTATATGATTGCATTGGTCATATGTGCTTATCCTTGAAATTTGCTTTGAAAACATTTTGTTGTTATGTTTTTTCAACGTGGACGGTGAGTAATTATATTTTAGGAGCATATAATATTATATAATACTGTGTTATAATGGTTCCTTAATATAAAATGTTCTGTAATTATAAGGAATTATTTTTCCTGCCCCAGTTGGTTTTGAAAGTCTGAGTATGTCATGCATGGATTCAAGATTTCTTGGAGTTCTGATCTAGAATTTTATTTTCGGATTGATAAGACAGAAATGCCACACATGACTCAAACAGTCTGTCTGAGAAAGTCCACATTGTTGTAAATGAAGTGGAAAACATACACAAAAGCTGTGAACATTTCCTGTTACAAAAGTACATGAAACAACACAAGTTCACTAGCACCCATGTTTTAAAACACAGCTCTCCTTGAGGGGTCTGTGGTTTAAATGGGCACTTGGGTAAAACATCCATCTAGAAGCATGGGCAAAAATGGAAATATTTGTTATATCAGGCTAAGAGGCAATCATCTCCAGCTATTTTACACAAAGGCCTATTTTTTTCTGGTCCTCATCACTGCAGCTTTGATAGGAAAGGGAAGAGAAAGACAAGTTTTCAGTATGTCAGTAACCAACCTCCAGGAAGACAGTGACAATTACCAAGCTATCCAGCTTGTTGAAAGCCCCAGCTGCATTCAAATTCTTGTCTGCCTTCCAGTGAATGAGATAAAGCTAAAAACCAATTAACAGGATCATTTTTGTTGGTTCTATTACAAAGGAATGGCACAATTAGTGTGAAATAGAAAAGCTACTCTGCACTCCTAGGGTCTCATGAAACAGAGCGTGCTTGTGAATGCTTGCAGATTTATGGTGGTCAGCTGAATTGCCCTGGCATTGTCAGGACTCACTCAGGCTTTACCTTGGGTATGCAGAACTGCACGGATTCCTGAAAACAATTTTTGGGTAAGTACACTGAGATGTGGACAAGCACAGCTTACAAATGGCATGCATTTTTCTAACTCTGCTGCTAACAGTTTCCAGTGCATGCCTTTAAAAATGTAGTACATTAAATAGGATTTTGAGGAATGTAACCCCTTTGCTACACATGGTGCAATATTTACCCACAATAGTCCCATTTACTGCAAAACATTGATGGTATGGCCATGAACATCATACAGTTTTAAGTAACTTTTGTTTAGTCTAGTGTTGCATATTGTATCTTGAGCTTTTTTTTTTTGGTTGGTTGTTTTTTGTTCCGCCCCCCCAATTGAATATAATTTTCCAGTTTGTAAACCATAAGAATTTCTTTAAATGCTTTCTCACCTATGAATATGCTTCGTAATTCTGTAGGAATTAAGTGACTCTATGGCAATAGACTAGTCCCAGGTTACCTGCACAATGTTTCAGCAACATCACATGAGAAAATGTAAAATCTTCTTAAAATACAAAGAGGAGATTCTAAAATATAGAAACAGAACATGGAAATTATCATATAATAGACATAGTTTTAAAATTCTGATTCCAATCCCTTTTTGCTTCTAATTCCTTTTAATTTTAAATCTGAATTGCTGTATTTTCAACTTAACATCTTTACTGTTTCAACATATTTTAAACTATTGATTCAAACCAAAATATTAAACACTTAATCGTGCACTGTTTAACACATCTGAAATGCACTGTCTCTTTACAACTGAAAGCAGTTCCAAGGGAACACCCCTTTCTTATCTTGGCTGTATCAAGTGAGATAACTTAATTACTCTGACAAGAGAAAAGCAGATAGTTCTGGCTGTGTGTTCCTAATGCCTGGATGAAAAATGTATAATCCATCTCCTTAGTTTGTCATGTTGGAATGTTCATAAAATCTCAAAAGCTGCCAAAGATAACATTACATGGAATGAACATGAATAGTTTGTAGTATGCTGATGACTATGAGCAGGACTTCAAGGCACTGGAGAAAAAATAAAATCTGTTATTTTAGAGATGGTTTTAAATTTTTGTAAAACAGACCATGCTTCATTATCTAAAGACATTTAATGTACTGAACCACTGCTGGAGCCCTTCCTAGATAACTTTTTCCCCCTCTTCGCTTCATTAATTTCTTCTGGGTTTCCTTCTTATTTGCTGTCCTTGAAAAGCCAGGAGGAACAAAACCAACAAACCCAACCACCTTGCAGTGATCAGCATACTTGTAGCTTTGAGGAGCTCCAGCTGCAATTATAGTGGTGCACTGGGTGATCAGGCTCTCTGAAAAGCAGATGATGTAGTATCAAGCTCAATGCACTTGTACAGCTGACCTTTTAAACATTTACCAAAGGTTATTTACTTTTATACCTGTACCTTACAGTACAGCCCTATTTCATTCTTGAAATATGGATTTAGATTATCTAAATTTAGCTTAATAAGCACAGTCAACATAACCCAATTTGTTCTTGCAAGGTCAACTTTGCACATGCAGGGATGGCATTGCCTTTGTGAGATAAAATAACTACCAAGGCTATCTACATATACCTTTTCCCCCACCCAGGGATGATATATGTGAACAGACTTTAAAAACTAGACTTTGGCTTTTATTTCATTGACTCTGCCTCTGAGGCGTATTTCCTTCTACCCATCGTGTGCTCTGAGCCTTGCTCATTAGTTTGGAATGGAAATGAAACTGCTGCAACATTTGTGTTCAGAGAAGGGTCCTCCAGTCAGCCTTGCAAATGCATGAAGTATGGTAAAAACTTTATCAATCAATACAGTGTTCCTGACAGCCAAGTTATAGATTTCAAAGATTTTTACACTGTGCAAGCAGTTTTGTCCCTATTCACACCTTTTTACATGAGATTATTTTTAAGTATCTAGAGAAAAAAACTGACAGTTTATGCAGTTAAGGCAAAGCCATTGAAGGTTTTAATTCTAGGTACATATATGAGTGTTTCAGTCATAGTAAATCTGCATGTCTCTTTGACACAGTTTCAAGTATCAGGTGAAATATATGTGAATACATCTACTCCAGAGAGTATAGCAGTGTTTTAAAGGTCTATTTGATGATATTTGATGCTTTCTGAATTTAGAGTATGAGCTGCTCCAGGTATACTCAGATGTTATTGACATTGTTTATTGGTCACTACCACTATTACCTTGCTTACAAGCACATAAAACTGTATTGATTTCCAGTGATAGGCAATTGTAATTGTTCATGGTGCTTTGCAATCTGTACCTGGAGTTGCATTTGCAACATTACACATCCTCAGAAAGAAATATCCTTTGCTATCAAAGTACTTACACTCTCCAAGGGGAAAAAAAACAAACCCTAGTCTGAAATGTTTTCAAATAGGGTAATAGTGTAACTTTTGTATATGGATAAACCTCCAACTGTAGATTAAAAAAAAAAAATAGGCACAATTAAGTTACTGTTTAGAAAGTTTCCTCCTATGCTCCCCTCCCCAAATCAGTGAGTATCCTGGAGGTTTCCTACTGGGAAATTACCTTTTATCATTGACACAAGAAACTTGCTAACAAGTCCTAATTTTAAAGAACATAATTTGGATCTTTGACAGTTAAAAGGTGTTGCTAACTTGTGTAATAGAATTAGCAAGCATATCTTAATCTATATAAGTACTCCTGAAAAACAAACAGTCTTTCTATATTATTTTTTTAAAAAGAGAATGAAAAAAGAAATCTGATATCCTCCTCTTCAGGTCCCCTTTTTACTACCTGAGGGGTTGTCTTTATTCTTGTCCTTAAATTTTATTTGGAATGAAAATCCAACACTGATGATCTCTTTGCATCTGGAAGGTATCCATGTGACTCACAGAAGACCCACAAATTGATCTCTTTTTACATACTTAGTTTTGGTATCTATAGGAGACTGAAGGTCTCCACTGGCAATAGAGTATTACTTGTGCCAGTGGTCAGGTCCCAGACAAAATAAATAATTGAAATTTTCTGCCTCTAATTCTGTATCAGTACTAAATTGATGTCACTTTCCCATGGAATTGTATACATAATAAAGAAACTTGATATATAATCCATGTAATTTTTTTATAGTTGTAATTAAAAAAATATATATATTATTTAAAAATCTGTTTTTCTGTTAAAGATTGTTTTTACCATTGTTGCCTTGTTAACTGCAGTACAAACTTGCTTTTTCTTTTCTCCTTGCAAGGTGCTGTCTTCTTTTAAAAAACGCTACTGGTGCCTATGAAAACTGTTAAGAAAATATCTCTGATTTGAATTTCCTCTGAATTTCTAACTTACTTATGGGCTTTCATATGCCTGCTTGAACAGTAAAGACATTAGCACTTTCTAACCAACCTCTATTGACCCCATATGACTTCAGAATGGCTTGAGAAGCTATGATAAAAGAATGGGCAGGAAACAGTGCAGTTTGCACAATCAGAAAACGTACTTTTTAATTCAGTACTTATATTAAAACAAATGTGAGTTCGATGCCAAATTAAAATAGAAATGATTCTAACTGTTCAAATATTGTCCAAAGATCTTTACACTAAATAACCCAAAGAATAATTATGGTATAAAAATGAAGACCACGGAGAAAGCAGTGAATGCACAGCCTTTTATAAAATTCACGCCAGTGATTTAAGAGATTTATATGCAGATTTTAGAACACTGATTTTGAAAAATCGCTAAAAAATAGTCAATCTCCATAGCTCTTAGTAGTGGTGAACAACGATCAGTGTTCAAGAAAATGGTCAGTATATTATATTATTAACTACTACATTAATACAGCCAGCAGTGCTCTTAATAAGAAAGGAGTTCCAAAACCTACTAAGTCATAGCAGCTTCAGATGTTTTGGGAATGATCTCAGGCCAGTTTTGTACTGCTGGGAATCTTTTGGGGATTGATACCTGACTGTTTAAAGGCTAAGTTCTGCTATCACATACGGGATTTTGCCTGGCTGAACTCTGTCTCACAGATACTTAAAAGCAGGATTGCATTTTTAGGACCTAATGCTTGACAGGCACTGCAGCATAAATAGTTGTGGTATTATCTGTACTTGAAACATTTGAAAACATTTGAACTGAGTGTATGGAGTAATTATTTCCTCATAAAAATAAGGTTTATCACAGATTATGTAAGTCTTGCCTTGTCATCCTGTGTTGCAAAAGTGGAACCTGTTGACATTTTCCTGTTTTTTTGACAAGCTATTCTCAGTATTAGGAAACTTCTGATATCTGCTTTTGCAGATGTCCACAGCTGACGTCACAAATTTCAGACACCATTGTGCAAGTTGTGTTCTAACCTGTAAAACTTGTTGCAGTGATGATTAGGGATATAAAAACTTCTACGTACCTCTCAGTCATAGGTGGACTGTAATATTATGTTCATTTTTTTGGTTGTTCATAAATTATGCAGCAGAATAAAAAATGTTCAAAGGAAAATTAACACCACAAACTTCTGTTGAAAGACAGCTTCTGATCCAAGTCAGATTACTAAAATTATATCAGCCATTTTGAAACAGAATGTGCATCACGCAGAACAGGAATTCTGACTTTTGACCAGATCTGATATCAATTATCATTGTTCCTTTAAAATAATGTAGGAGATAAGTTCCTTCATTCCCATGAGAGCCAGAGCACCAAATCATCTGCAGTTCTTCACAGTCATGGCTGGGTGACAGAGATCCCTCAGTTTCTTGCCTGCCATCAGTTATTTGTGGACTGTGATGGCTACTATGAATTAGTTATATAGGTAATATCAAAGACCTTCTGCCTGCAGTCAAGAACAGTCAGCTGAACCACTGAAAAAGAAAGCGACTAGTTAGATGGGACTAACCCAGAGAGATGTGAAAATGCATTTATGGTTTGTGTGAAACAGATGGTGCATTACAGCATGATAGAGGAACAATATAATATAAAGAAATTCAGTGACAAAGAATACGGAAGAGTGGAGCAAGGTAATTTTGAATTTTCTAAGAAAGGAATGAAGTTTTAGGAACCATACCAAAGTAAATATAAATATTATCTTGTTATACATATGCAATGGGAATATAATCTGGAAATATTACCATAGTTTCTTTTGCTTGATCAGATAATCAATGTAAATTTTATGACTATGAAAAATATTCTTTCTGTATGAGGTGAGCATGGCAGAGATTCAGTAAAATGATCTCTTGGAAGAGGAGCCAAGTTTTCAGAACTGTGACCTTTTCACTGTCTCATCAGCCTGGCTATAAAGTAATTCTAGACCCTGGTTTAATGAAGCAGATTTGTGTATGACTGACACAACAACTGGTTTGCTTCTTGAAACCCAACACAACTGGCTTATGATTCCAGCCATCACTGTTTTCTGTTTCTACATCCCTAAGTGTACTTTAGCTTTTGGCTATGATCCTATCACTGTTGTTAAAATATTTAATTACTACTATTTCTTAATTAAAGTCTAGCCTGCTAGCTCTTACAACTTAAAATAAAAACCTGTCAACCCCTTTTTTTCTTCTGTATGAATGCAGGGAGTATGGTTAATGTTGTGAAGGAGATCTTGACCTCATGCAAAGTCTGTGAGCCAGGATTCAAAGAAAAAGAGTCCAGAGTTTTCTTTTTAATATAGTTCCCAATTTTTTTAATTCTTGAAGTTACCATTGTGACTGTGAAATCAGCCTTTCTGCAGATGGCAAAGAAATTAGGTTTGGCTTTAAAGAAAGCCTTAGGAAATGCAGCTTAGAAAGGGTGGCTGAAAGCTTACTGCTTGTTGCACAGCTCTTTCCATTTGGGCAAATTCTTTCAGATCCCTTATCTAGCTGACAAAACCCATCTCAAGGCTTTTTTTACAACAGCTTCATGCTAGGAGGAAATACCTGAACTCAAAGAGCACTGAAATATTTTTTCTAAAATTAAGAAGATTTTGTAAATTGCCATAGGGATGGAAGTAAATTATTTATAAATTTAAGTCAATATGATTTAAAGCATTTTTGTGGCTCTTGTGTATTCCTCCACTGTTCGTGTAGTCCAGATGTCATGTTTTTCCAATACATTAGAATTTCTGGGACTAAACTGCTGAGACAGAAACCACAAAATGTGTCCCAGCAGCACAGAGCATAGGAAGGCTGAGGATAATGTACGGTAATACACTTCTTAAAACACATCCCTGTATCCCATCATCCACTCATTATTGTCTACACATTTTAGGCTACCTCACTCTGCAGGGAAAGTGTTAGCACCCTTCCAGGAAACTGGGATTAATGAAATGTGATAGTCTTGGCAAAAGCTTCTCATTATAAATAGAAGTGGATCCCTGGCTTTCTGGATGAATGTGTGCAAAGTTTAATGTCTAAAGCTCTGGACCTACAAAACATTATAGATATGTTTAACTTTATGCATAGCAGGACACCTACTGATGTAATTTGAGAGTATGAAGTTAAAAATGAGTATAGTATAGGTGTGAATGAAAAATAGTCTTATTTTAAGGATGCAAGTCAGGAAAAAAAAACAGAAAGCTCTTCTGAAAAATATATTTTATGTTATGTTGCGTTATGTTATGTTATGTTTTATGTTATGTTTCATGTTATGTTACGTTATGTTATGTTATGTTATATAAATACTGAAATTATTTTTTCATTTTGTAAGTTCCAAATACTACATATCTCAATAGTGTATTGATTTGTGAAAAAAACCCTGCAAAGATACTGTTATTTGTAATGGTCTGGTCAAAATTAAATATTGTATTAGATAATCTTCCCATATACCTATTGTAAGTAAACCAGTGGGGTGAAAGTTGCGAAGTCATGAAAGTTCTGGAGTGAAATTAGAAGGCATTTCCAAACCACCAGTCACTTCTTGATCTGAGGAAGCTCTGGCCATCCTAGTGCAAAGTATTGCACAGGGTGCAAGAGATAAGGATCGCTTCAGAAATAAAGTAAGTCATAGCAAACACGAGCCTGTGGCATAAAGGTGTGAGATAGTAGGGTCCCGATGGTTGTGCAAGAGCTGTGGTCTCATATTACCTCACACCTGCACTGGGCTTTGCTGAAGTCAGAGACACAGCTCAGCCTGTGTGTGCACAGCTGGCTGTTGTGCGTGGGATCAAACCTGGCTCCTCTACGTGAGGGAAATAGTGTCTTCTTAACTGGGGAATTTTATCTGCTATAGCCTATAGTTTTAGGCTTTTAATACTAAATGAGCATATATTTTAAATTGTGTAATACAGTACATCAATCTATATAAAACGTATAGAACTGTCTGTCCTGTAACTCCCTGTTCCAATTAAAAGAACAGACAAAGTCTGAAGCAAGGAAAAAACTTGTGTCCAAATAATGAAGTATTCATAATCTTTTCTTGCAACTAGGTACTAGGAATATGTACCCCATGTTTTCTAGCAAATAACAACAAAACTTTATCATTGTCATCATGCACCTCATATTCAGGGAATATACTTAATTACAACTAATATGTATGTTTAGATAAGAGATTTGTAAGTGGGCATGGAATGATAATAAAAAATTATGTTTTGCAGCTATACTGACACAAACAATTGGTATTAGAAATTATGGGATAGTTCTGTTTTTGTCTTTTAACATTGTATCTTATTATGACAACAGCATATATAGTGGCAACAGACTCACAGATTTCTAAATACAACTACAAAAGGGAAAGACAGATGGATTTGTTGGTACATTTTACTTTCCCAGCATTAGGGGTTTTCACCTAGGAGGCTTGTTCTTCTTGCTTGTCTTTCACATTTAAAAGAATCCACAGATCCCAGAGTTTTGGACCAGAAGTTGAAAACCATATTTGTGTGTCAGGAGATTGCTGAAAATTCTTACATGAATGACCCATTTTCAGGATTTGCCCACTTCAGCTGGAACTGCTGATGAGTTTGAACGTAGCTTTGCTATGTATATACATACATACATACATATATGTGTCTGTGTGTCTGGGTGTATGTGTGTCACTGCTATTGCTTGAGAATAAATTTGAGCTGTATCTGTGGAGCTCTATATATGAAGCAGGTGTTTGTCCAGGGTAACCAAATGTATTCAATTTTTGGAGTTCCAAAAATTTTAGTTGCATTTTTTTACAAGGGTGCGTGGTAAAAGGAAAAAAGGAATGGCTGTAAACTAAGAGAGGATTGATTTAAATAAGATATTAGAAAGAAATTCTTTACTGTGAGGGTGGTAAGGCACTGGAACAGGATGTCCAAAAAGGTTGTGAATGTCTGCAAGTGTTCAAGGCCAAGTGTTGGATGTGGCCCTGAGCAATCTGCCTATGCCCATGGAAGGAGGTTTTTCTATGATACTCCAGTGATTTGTGATAGCATTTATTCTGGAAGTTGCATTAGGCAGTAACTAAATCTCATTATTTTGTACAGAATTTACTATTGAATAAATATCACAAGAGAAATGCCTTCTTTCAGGTGTCACAGACTGTTGAAACTGCATTGTTTTCATCAAAACTTTGTTCCTGCTAGAAAGCATTTTAATCAAAGTAAGGCAGAGTCACTTGTTCCCCAGCTTGGAGGCTTTCAGCGGGGAGCTGTGCCCTCTGCTGTTGCCTTGAGCACAGTGAAGGAATAACAATAAGCAGCAGCTTGAATATACTTTTTGACCTGACATAACTACTTTTAATAGGGCAAGGTTGTTGTCCAAAACCCATTTGTGATATGAAGATTTTTTGTCAAAATGCTACGGAATATTTAATTCAAGCTTCATTGTAAATTTCATCTGGCGGCTAAGAATATTTTTTTCTTTCTCATCACCTGAGAGACTCGTCAGTGGAAAACAGGAGCAACAGAACTTTTGAGATAGGTTTTTTTTTTTTTCTTTTCTCAGTGATGAAGCATTAAAATTCATTATTTCTTCTGCAACAATGGGTAGAAAAAGTACTAACTCTTCTATCAAAACAGAAGTACAAAACCAAATGTATATGGTTATTGCAAAAGTTTTTGTTATTTTTATTATTTTTGAATATTTTTTCATTAAATAATGCTTAAAACCCAAATCAAAGCTTATTTTTCTATATTACTGGTTGACTATTTTGCCTGTAATTTGCCTTTTAATTTTACTGTCCACATTGGTGACAGTCACAAAGAATAATTTCTATGAGACAGTGAGGGACACAGTGCTTCTTTCACAATTTCTCAAAAAAAGTTCTTAATAACAAAGGGATGGGGGGAAAAACATAATATCAGTTTCAACTGTTTGCTGCTATTCTAAGCTAGTTTTCTCTTTGAGCTACTGAGCTGCTGGAAACACATCTACTCAAGCAACACATTAAAGTTTTGTTACAAATGTAAAATGCAGATTTGTACCTATGCAAAATGCATATTTATGCATCACAGTGGTAGTTCAGCTGATTTCCGTTCTAGGATTTTATTACACAGGCAGTGTTCTCTCTTGTCATGTTCCACATTAAACTCCACAAGCATAGAGCAAGTTGGAGAAGTGTCCAAACTGCAAGACAGGCACTGGGGGAGCAAAATCCCTCTCGTGGTTGGAGATCAGGTTTGTGACCACTTGAGGAACCTGAACATACAGTAGTCTATGGGATGTTGAAATAAATCCCAGAGTCCTGAGGGAATTGGCTGATGTAGCTGCCAAGTCACTCTCCATGACATTTGAAAAATCGCAGCAGTCAGGGGAAGCCCTAGGTGAATGGAAAAATGGAAACATTGCACCCATTTTTGTAAAGGGCATAAAGGAGGATCCTGGGAATTATTGTCTTGTCAGCCCTACCACCTGGGAATTTAATGGAACAGATTTTCATTGGCAGCTGTGCTGCATGGAGGACAGGAGATGAATCAGAACATCCAGCATGGCTTCTTCAAGGGCAAGTCCTGCCTGACAGGCATAGTGGCCTCCTGTGATTGAGTTGACTACATCAGTGGATGAGGGAAGAGCCATGGATGCCATCTATTTGGACTTCTGTAAGGCCTTGGGCACAGTCCCCAACAGCATCCTACTCTCTTAATTGGAGAGATGGATTTGATGGCTGTACAATTTGGTGAATGAAGAATGAGGAAGTGGTTGGACTATGGTATCATCCAGAGGCAGTGGCCAAGGATTCAGTGTCCTGATGTATGTCAGTAACAGGTGATGTCCCTCAGGGGTCTGTATGGGAACAAGTACAGTTTAATGTTTTTTATCAGTGACATAGACTAAGGGATCAAGGGCACCCTCAACAAGTTTGCAAATGACACCAAGCTGAGTGGAAGGGTTAACACACCTGAAGGATGCAATGCCATCAGAGGGACCTGGACAAGCTTGAGAAACCAGCCCATGAGAACCTCAAGAGGTTCAACAGGGCCAAGTGCAAGGTCCTGTACCTGAGTCAGGGCAAACCCTAGTATTATATAAACTGGGGTATGAAGGGATTGAAAGCAGCCTTGATAAGAAAGGCTTAGGGTTTCTGGTGGATGATAAGCTGGAAATGTCTCAGCAATGTGTGCTCACATCCCATAAAACCAACCATATCCTGTGCTGCATCAGAATACTGGCCAGCAGGTCAAGAGAGGTGTTTCTACCCCTCTGTTCTCGTGAGATCCCACCTGGAGTACTGCAACCAGCTCTAGGACCCCAGCAGAGGGAGGACATAGATCTGTGGGAGCAAGTTGAACACAGGGGAGCCACAGAAATCATTAGAGGGCTGGAACACCTCTCCTATGAAGAAAGGCTGAGAGAAAGTGCTTTTTCAGCCTGGAAAAGAGATGGCTCCAGGGAGACCTCACTACAGCTATTCAGTACTTTAAGGAGGCCTATGAGAAAGACGAGGATAAACATTTTAGTAGGGAGTATGGCAATAAGACAAGGGGTAATGTTATCATTAAAAGAGGGTCGATTCAGATTAGATAAAAGAAAGAAGTTCTTTACAAAGAGAGTGCTGAAAAACTGGCACAGATTGCCCAGAGAGGTTGTGGATGCCCCATTCCTGGAAACATTCAACTTACAGCTGGACAGAGCTCTGAGAAAGATGATATAGATTAAAATATCCCTGTTCATTGCACAGGGGTTGGAAGTAGATGACCTTTAAGGCTCCCTTCTAACACTTTTTATGATTCTATGATATGTGTATCCACTTGCTTGATGGTGCATGGGCAGCCTGGCACAGTGTGACTTGTTGGTATCTTCCCATTTTCACCAGGGCATGTTTGAAACTTACTGCATATGCAACCTAAGAACCATCTTTGTTAAGAACCAGAAATGGTTTTAGGAATGTTACAGAATTCATAAGTATCCCAGAGACATTAGACCAACTATGTCACCTACAGACATTCCATTTATATATTTACACTATAAAACCCCACCTTAGCCCTGTGTAGAGGTCTTACAGATGTGCAACTAGTAAGTCTTCCAACTGGCAAATTCTAGTGTATAAACTGAAGTATGAGAATGTGAAAAATGATCAAGATTTAATGAGAACTGTAGATAAATTGAACAAGGTTTTTGCAAGAAATCATACATATTCCTTAACCATCTTCAGCAGTGGGCATCCCACTGGGATGTGAGCAAGCTTTGTGATGACTCCTCCCTGTCTTTGTGATTCCCCCTCCCAAACAGGAGGGGGAATTAGTTGTTTTTAATAGATAAATCTTGACATATTTTTTATTTTTAAATTAACATCTGCTTTAGCAAATTTCTGATACAAGTGCCTCAAAATGTCAGAAATATGGCATGCTTGCCCTGTTTCCCTGAGTTCCTGCTGCAGTTTAGCACATTCCATGCTCCCTACTACCATGAAATCACACTTTGTATTACCTAGTTATCCTACTCCTCTCACGGAGATTAAAAAAAAGTAAACTCTGGTACACTGCCAAACCATCAGAGAGAATTGTGTGAGTCCCAGGTCAACAGAGCAGGCTGCAGGTCTCCTTTCAGTTTAAAGTAAGTTTTCTTCCCAAAGATGGCCTTGAAAAACTGAAACAATGTGAAACATACTGATTTGGTGGCAAGAAGCCAAGGAGTTGATCTCAGCTTGACAACAGGCAGAAACCAAGAGTTTTGCTAAATGGAGACACGTGCATGATGGCACTCCGTTGCACATTCATCCTCTTACCTATTCAGAAAATAAGAAATCCTGAAAAAATCCTCACCATCTCCCTGGCCATCGTCATCCTATTGCAGGCTGACAGAACAGGAATGTTGGAGACCATGAAGGACTCTCCCAGCTATTTCACCTACAGCTCTGAAGAACATCTTTACCTGACATGGCAGATAGTTTAAAATCGGAATTATTACTTTTTGTGCAGAATTCATATTCTGTTTATTTGCAGTTTATGCCCAATTTCCATGCTTCCCAGTAACGGTGTCCTGAAAAATGCCCACTGCTATTTCAAAGGACTATACCCTTGTGTTTCTTTAGTGGAAGATTAAAACCACTCAGATGATCTCAGTAACATCTGTCTTTGACAGCTTATTGAAGTGACAAGAAAACAGATCTAAATAAAAATATTCTGGCTTCTGTGTTTTAGAAACTGAACAAAAAAAAAAAATGAAGAGGAGGCTGTAAGATGCAAACAAGAAATAGAAGACCCACAGAAAATTATCTAAAACATGTAGAATAATATGGGACCAGACTGGATCTGAAGATGTGGGAAGATGGAAAGGAAATAGATGTGTTAGGATAAAACTGGTGAGATCAGAGTTCTAGCTTGTGCCTGCCTTACTTGCACACTTGAGTACCTCTAATGCATATACACAGAACAAGACTATCTCAGATGGTAGAAACAGTGTTTCTGTCCTTTACAATAATCATTCTGTACTTTGAGGGGAGATACTAATTTTCAGTGAGGGACAGCCCTTCTTTTTCTCATCTTTATATTGCTCTCCTGCCACGTACAGCAACCACTGAATTTCAGTTCACTATTTTTCTTACAGAAGTATTGCTCTCAATGTTTTTTTAATTGGCCATATGATGTTGCCTTTGCACTACAAAGTTGCTGTCCTTGTAGGAAGGTTAATCTTATCTAATGCAAGACTTTGGACTTCAGATATGTTATTTTCCCTCATTGTTTTACTCTTATTGAACATCAGCATATGGTGTACATTAATAGTTCACGTACATTAGCCCTACACATTTCTTTTAGCATGGCCAACCATTTTGAAAGTGTATTTCACCCCGGAGACTACTGAAAAAGCTTGTTCTTCTACTTCTGTCCCAAATTATATCAACAAGTGAAATCAAATTTTAGCAAGCATTTTAAGAATGAATTATGAAAGCAGCTCTTATGCTAAGTAAAATTAATATAAATTATTATATTTTCTGAAATATAATGTGAGACATTTTGAGGTTGTTATTTCATCAGGAGACTGGATTAGATGATTGTCTCAGGTC
>NC_085046.1:127444576-127482076 GCF_963662255.1 Cinclus cinclus
CAAAATACATTTATGTACATCCCTCTTACAAAAACACCAATATGTTAGCATTCCGTGAAGCATGCTAGTTTTCAGAAAAAAAATTCTATAACAGAGTGAAATAGCAGCTCCAATAGATAGCATTTGTTTTTCTTCAGGACAAACAAAAAAGGGTGGTTTTTTTTCTTTTTTTTTCTTCTTTTTTTTTCTTTTTTTTCTTAAGCTACTAGAGAAATATCACTAATACATACAGATATAAAAGCAGCATAGAAAGTTACAGGTTTCTCACCAACTAGGAATAAAGAAGACTAAATGTGAGCATGGTTAAACTACAATGCATCTTCACATTTGTCCAACACATTTACAAGAAAAACACCATTGGGAAACCTCACAGGACAGAAGTGTTTTAACACCAAGAGAACTACTAGGGGGTTTTTTATTTCTTTTTTTTTTTTTCTTTTTTTTTCTCTTTTTTTCTTAATTAAAAATCCAAACAGGATGGGTGGAAAGAATTTGGAAAGGGGCTGGAGCCACCGCGTTATTAACTATTATTAATTTTCAATACAAAAATGAATGAGCTGGAATAGACCCGATTGTCATACTCTGTGGAACCTTGCAAAAAAAGTGAAGAAATGTTGAAAGGTTTAGTTGGAGCAGCTGGCTGATGTCAAAGCTGCCAGGATGCTAATTAACTGCAGGCTGTGTCCCTTATTTCTGTATTTAAAAGGAAAAAAAAAAAAAAGCCTTTTGTATTATGGCATTTTTTTTTTCTTTGCTGCTGTAGTCCTACATCCCACTGCAAATCATCTTTCATTTTTCATTCTGTTGACCTGGGTATTATTTTATTTCTTTTAGAAACAGGAAAAAAAAATGAACATCTGTGTCTCCTTCCAATCTGCTGCACATCTGCGCGTTTTGATGCGGGTCTTCAAAGTTCAGTCAGTAACCCACGGACGCCATTCATCTTCTTGTTAAAATGTCTACTGCTGTATCCAATGCTCATGCCCTTGAGGGTTATTTGTTTCTCTCTATTTTTTTTTAATTTCCATTATTGTTATAAAGAACATTGTGACTTTAATATTAGCATTTTGCTTTCAACAGCAATTAGCAATCTCTTGGTTTGCTGTTTGGTAAAGCATCTGTTAATGAGGTCATCTAGTTTAAAATCCCAGCTACTGGAAAATAACAGGGAGGAGGTCAAATCTATCATTTTGTGTATATTCTCTGCTCTCTTTTCAGTTTTCTAAAGAAAAGAAATCTTTGTTATCCACAATAAGTCATTATGACCCGTTACTGGCCTTCTGTATTTTCTACCACCTCATGATACAGTAAGTTCTTTCTTATTGAAGTATTGAAATACGACAGTTCAGTTAAAATCTTTGCGCATCTGAGGATGAGGAATTGGTTTCACTTTCTGTTGTGTTTTTGTGTCTGGAGTTTCGAGTTCAGTTTTAACGAGGAGTCGCGTCTATGGTGGACGGGGTTCCCGGGGTGGTGGACCTCGGAGTAGCTGCTGGTGGAGTGTCGATGGGGCTCCCGGCCCCGCTGCTGGGTGTCACGGAGGAGCTCACTGCTGGTGTCTCTCCTTGCTGCTGGGCTTGGAGGGTCTGTCCACAGATGTGATGGTGCTTCTCCCAGTCCTTGTGCTGGCAAAATGAGCCACAGTATCTTGCTGTGTTGCAACCACTGCAGGTTTCACTAGCTTTCCGGCCACAGTTCCAGCAACTCTAGAAGCAAAAGAGGAGGGAGATGGGAGAAATTAGCTAGTGTCCTAAATGTTACAGCAAAAACAGCTGGTAGGGAACTGCTGGTCAACCCTCTGCCTAAGGACAGCTGAGCAATCAGTAGGTGCTACCTTGGGTACCTGAACCTGTTCAACAGGAGCTCCAGTGACCTGAAGGACTCTGTCTCAGAAGCTGGACAAGAAGAGAAGCAGCTTTTTGCTAGTACTAATGATGCAAACTCCAAGTATGCCCCACATCTAGCAACCAGCAGCACACTGACTAATAGAAAATTACAGTAAAACTTCTGCTAGTTCCTCTACAAATTTATTAAAACAATTAATGAAACACGCACACATAAAAAAGTTGCTTCTCCAGAAGTGGAGAGGGACTAATGCAAGACAAGAAAGGGAAAAAAATTACTTAACACACGGGTAAAACTTGCTGACCTAGGAAAACTTGCTACCCTAGGAAAACCTAATTTTTAATCATCTGAGCAATACCATTTGACTCAGTGGCACTTCTGGCAGTGAACAGTTAAGCTAGAGTCTAAATCTTTGGCAGGATGGAGAAGCCACTGCAGAATATGTGTGCTATTCATTTTAACACACTCTATAGCTCTGCCAGCTGGATGCTGGAACACAGCCAATCCTTAAGTGATATTCCTCAACTACCTTAAAAAAACAAATATCAATTCCAGAATAAAATAAAGACCTAAATCCAAAACAGTATTTTAAGGAAATTAGACTTTTAATCAGTATCAATGGCTTTAGAAAATATTCCTGTGTTAGTTCCATATTCCCTCTTTTTGCTGGTTTTTATTGTTTCGGAGGGTTGGTTGCTTGCTTTTTTTGCATAGGCAGATACTGGCAAATGAGTGACTGTCCTGTGCCCAATTGTTCTTTGAGGATGAAATCCAAGGTACATGGCATTCTCAGTTCATACTGATTAAACACACAGACTAAATCAGATAATTACAGATACATGTGTTGGAGATTTTTTTTTTTATTCATAAAATTGTTCCCATCTTTAAAAACACTTTAAAAAAAAAAAGGTGGAATTACCAACACACAGAAACAGATGTTTCTGGTAGTTAAATGCCAGGAATTCAGACTCCTTGTCTAAACCAGGCGTCACCTGGTTTTGATTCAGTAGTCATTGTTTCAGGTTTATTTGCTCACACCCTGTCCAGTGCTGGAGAGGTAAATCCACCTTCGGAAATGAATATCTATACTATTTGCAAACACTTTTTTTTTAAACAATCTTTTATCTCCACAATGAAAAATAACTGTAAGTAATTTAAATCACTGTATATGAACATGTACACACATAGACATATATAGGCATACACCAAAATCACCTGACAGTTTTTCATTAGCATTTTGTATTAGCATTTCATCCTGCTAACCAGAAAGATAACTAAATGTGATGTGCCTGGATTCTCCTTCTTTTTCTATAGTAATATTTCCTTATTATAATATTTATGTATTATATTTTATATGTATCTATATTTTATTTATTTTATATTCTTTAGTATATATTCTCTTTCTATATTACAATATTTCTTTATCTCTTTCATACTAAGGAAAGCTTCATTTTGACAGCTTCATGCTTGCTGGTATTGTGATCAGTAAATATGGTGTAATTCTGCTCCAGTTGTACTTGCACAGTTTCCATGTATTGCTATGCCTGCTCACCTCCTAGCTATCTTCTTCCAACTAAACTGACAGCCATATTTCCCTTTATTCCCTCATCTGAAAACAACATCCCCTTGCAGACTTTTACAAAAAATGACACCTTCCCCCCATGTGGAATAATGCTGAAGCCAGCCAGCAACTGCCCAGGTGCAGGAATTCCTCTCCTGTGTAAATCTGTTCACAGCATTGAAGTTCATGCTTTAATTGCGTGGGAATTACTACAAAGGTGTCAAATTTATTCAAGTATCTGTTTAGCTAACGTAGGCCAGCATCCAAAGAATCTTCACTTTGCCTCCCTTTTGGAAGAGCATAGAGAGATCTGACTCCAGATGTGAACAGAGTCACCACAGAATATTTCAGCATCTTACCACATCATCTGTATTGATGTCAGGAAACAGTAGTTTAATTCTAACAGTATTGGTTCAACTTTCTTATTAAAACAGGCATCAGTTAACAATCAGACTGTACAGAACATGAAAAGTGATACATAGGTGCAAGATTTTAATGAAGTGGTGAAGTACTCAGCTGGCTCCTTACATGACTACTTAATGTGTCCTACATTGTTTGGTATGTGATTTTGCTCATTGGACATATTATTTCTAATTTAACAGGTCATTACAGCTTTAGTGTAATTGTGGGAATAAAACCACATAAAATACAAGAATTTCAAAATAAATTTTACAGCTTGCATTTATGCAGCAACTAATTACATTTAAAAATCACTCCAGTGCAAATTATCATAAACAAGCACACACATCACAGGGAGCTTGTACTGACACAGCAGCTGGATTTGACGTGCAGAACTCCCTGTCCCACACAGCCCTCACCATTGTGACCATTCATTGCTCTTTCCCATGTGCAAGCATGGGAAGAAGAGCAGCAAAGATCAGGCTCGGTCACCACAAACTTTGGAAACAAATGTTTTCTGTTCACAGTGCTGGCTGATAGCCCCAAATTCTACCAAAGAAAAGCCAGCTTTTTTTAGCTTGAGATACCACCTAATAGCCTGGGCTGTGCTTCATATGCCCCTGCTGCTCATGTATTTCCAGCAGATCCAGCTATCACAGACAAAGCTTGATCTCACCATGGGATTGAACATACTTATGGTGTCTGCCTTCCTGGGATGCTCTAGCAGGTATCAGTAAAACAGAGCACACTTGCTGAGGTGTGTACAGAGCACCTTGGACAGACGGCCACAGTGTCATGTTGGTGACAAGATGCCAATCTTCACACAAGGGCATATGACCACAGCTATGGACTGCCTTACACTTGATTTAAGACTGTCTCCTATCACTGGCAAGATCCACTGGGAGCCCTATCAAGGTTGAGATGATGCACTTCAAATACAGAAAATCAAGCAAGACAAACAAGACTTTGAAAGAACCTGAAGAAAGGCAGCAAGATTAACCAGAAGTCAGATAAACACAAGCTGTGAGAACAGACTGAATGAACTCAGAGTCTTAAATATGAGATGGCAGCCTAAAATGGGCAGTAGCACCCAAACATCACTGCAGTGAATGTCTACATCCATGTCTACATGGATGAGCAGAAGTAACAGGATCAAAATTCTGTTAAGAACATGAAAAAATTGCCTAGAGGTGTTGAAGAATCCCCATCGCTAATGCACAGAAAAAGCAGGGGGAATGGTACAGCTAGAGATAATCATGGACTGGAGAAGGGAGAAGCCAATCTATCAAAGCCTGTGCTGGTCTATATATTCTGTCTTTAGGTAGTGACCTACTACACTGCACTTCCAGCTCATGCTCTATAGAGTTCCAGACATAGCTAAAACTATGAGAAGGACCAGATTGCAGTTTAACTCCGTGTTGATTTGCCTGTGAAACAGTGAGGTTATAAAAAAACCCTAGATTCTCAGACTATTTAATTTAATTTAACTTCACTACCTTGAAAATCGATTAATTCAATGAAATTGAACTAAATTACACCAGATGGGAATCTCACTCTGAATTTATGCCACCATTCATCCTCCTCTTTCAACTGACAAGGAACATCAGTCTCAGGTCAGAGCCTTATCTTAGGTCAAACTCTCAGTTCTCATGCACTTAAGCTTCCATCTTCAAACACTCCCATTTGCCCTCATGAAAATTCTTAAAAACAAAAGGTCTCCATTTCTGTGGTCTCCACTACCAAAACATATACTTGTCAGTAATTCTGCCCATCCTGTTGCTTTCATCCCTGAAATATTCAACCAGAATTAAGTATTTGCTTTTCTCTGACACTCCAACTGAGACTTGGTATAGTGCTTTCATAAATAATAATAAAAAAAAATTACAAAACCAACCAAAGAAACAAACAAACAAACAAAAAAACCCCTTGTTCTGTCATCTTTCCATATTTCCCCAGTTTACCATGAAAGGAAGCATGGCTGGTACGAAGAACCCAGTTTTTACGCAGTTATGCAATGCCCCTGTCATTCAAAACTCCACCACTGCTAACCACAAGAAAAGGAACATCTAGAAATCACTGAAACCACAGGGGTATAAATGAGAACTGCATGATCTGCTAAATAGCAGTGTAAAAATCCAGCAAAGTTGTTTATGAGAATTTTACCCAAGACTCATTAGAAAGGGAAATATATTGGTACTTTGGAAATTTTCACAGTGTCAAAATGACATTCAAACTTTTAGATGTTTCTAAGTAAAGTTACACCTATCACTGAACACTCCAGGCTTTGCCCAAACCACTGTTTATTGAGTGAAATACATGAACTTTCATGCAAGTCAGTGAGACTAGCTAAATCCTGCAAACAGAAGTGTGAAGCAGCCCACAGAAGAGCCGTGCAAGCTGGCGAGCCAAGCTTAGCTTAGCAGTCTGGGGCAGTGCCAATGCTCACATCACATCTGGACTGATCCTGTGCAGAGCACATGGCTCTGGTGCCTCTGCACTTACAACCCACCACTGCATGGGATGATGTGCTACTTTCTAAGAGATGCTCTGCCAAAAATATTAAACATTAGCTGACATAAGTATTAAACTTAATACCAGCCTGAAAACTAGGCTTGCCTGAATCACACTATCTGATGCTCAGAGTCAGGTTTGCTGGCACCGTTCTGGTCTCAATGGATTGGTCAGCAGAGATTGAACCCAGCTGTCCACAAAATGTCAGGTGTGATATTCACATACAACATGAACTGCTGCAATATAAACAAGCCCTAACATTACACATCTCCTAAAAGCAGTGTTGGACCAGTTACACACTTGTTTTATCTGAGCAGATGTCAGCATCTGCTTTAAGTAGACAGAACTGAAACATTTGTGTTCCTTCCATGTCCCCAGCCTACTCAAAACTGAGGAAGAACACCGAGTGTCAGATTTTTCAGTGGCATTTTATACCAAACTAGAAAGACAGATGTTCTGATGATTCCATTCCCCCTTATAATCTGGGCAGTCAGTCTCCTTGCTAAACTGTTCACCCTCACTATTAAAATTGATTTGCAAAGCAGCACATTGCAGCCACAGCAAGCACAGCAGTCATTACAGAGTAGGTGGCTCACACGTTTCCATACTTAGCCAAGCCAACTACTGATGAATGGGCCATCTTTTGTCAAGCAACTGTAAGGAACTGGTAAAGAGATAATTTATGGCTCAGAACAGCCATGCTGACAGGTAGGCCTGCTCCGGGTCCTTTTGTTTTCCAGCAGCACTCTGCTTGGTTGGCTGGTCCTCAACCAATTTCAATAACAGAAAAGCATGAACATTAGCTGGTCAGTTGCAATGTCTTTTGTGAAGAAACAATGAAAACCCTTAGAAAGTAAATGCACAGACACTGAAGCAGTGGGAGTGCTAGTTAAACTATGCTGAACAACTCTAAGGTAAGTAAAGAACAATAGTTCAACAAAGGATCAAGTCAGAGTCAGAAATTCTACCTATGCTATGTAACATGGTCATTCTTGTAATCCTGAAGACCACTCTTAAAGTGTCAAGATGCTTCTGAATATTACACCTCCCCTATTAGTCTTCTTACTGTCTTGTGCTCCCTTAATTTTGGAATTTTGATCTGGTCATCTTAATAAGCCCAGCTTCATTCTTTTCTTGAAGACAATCTTGCAGTCAGGGATCCTACTTTTTCTGGGTTAAAGACAAAGCAAAACAGAATATAAAAAAATCAAACAAAAACAGAAGAAAAAATCCAACTCAACACAGAAATCAGCAACACCAACAAAAGAATATCAAAAATCTGATCTGCTTTCCTTTGTGAAATCTCTGAAAGGTCTTGGATTAGGAGGCTGCATTATAATAACCACAAAATTTCTGAGTCTTGGTACTGGTTATCACTTTGAGAACTGGAGCAGACTGCAATAAAAATCATACCAGAAAATTCTCACACCAGAACAGCTTTAAGGAGCTTCAGCTATGTCCAGGTTGCATTTTACTGAATAACAAATGAAGAGAGAAACATTGCCAATAGGCAGGCAGGGAGTGGCCATATCTGTTGAAAATTGTAACTGATACATTACAAATCTGGCATCAAATTCTCATCTCCATTCATAGTTTCAACAGCCAAAAGAAATAATGACACCCATGAGAGAAATACTGTCTGTCAGGAACTGCACTGAGGTTATATAGTAGCCTGTAGTGAGCTTTCTTGCATGCCTTGGCACAATATCCCAGCAAGGATAAGGAATGAGGAGAGATGCTCAACATTCCCCCTGGACCTGCAAGACTTCAGGGGCTGCACTGTAACAGTCTCAGATTTGAAACTGGAAATATTCTAACTCTAGAAATTTTACTCACATGCCTTAAGTGCACAGGAATCTGTGTGGCTGTAAGTGTTCGCCTGAAAGCTGTAACCAGAGAGAAGTTTATGTGGACTTACAACCTAGACAACTGAGGAGCAATGTCAACAGAAAGATCCAAGAAAGAATTAATATGGAAAAAAAATGTGGAGTATTATTCCTCAAACCTGAAAAACACAGTCTCATCGCCAAAGAAACACTTTTCAAACACTGGCAAACTGATCTCCTATCCCCAAAGATGAAGGAAAAGTCCAGCCCATTCTTACAGAAGTCAGCAAAAAAGGAAACCAAACCAGCCTGAGTTAAAAGGTAACTGTGAGAAGCACTACCCTAAGTGTTTGGAGTTTGTTATAATTAGAAGCTGAAGAGAAACTACTTATAAATAGATGCATCTAATTCAAACAAGTATTGCCATCATCTCCCTTCACAGTTAATCCATCACCTGTAAACACAGACTGTCAAACTTGATTTCTCTCTGGTGGCTTAGTAAAACTTCTGCCTCAAAACAGCCACCCTGATGACCACAGGGGTGAAAGCTGCAGGATCAGGACAGTAGACCTCATGTCTAGGTCCAGGAGGCTGAAACCTCCCTGAGGACACACAGCCCTGAGAACATCTATAACCTTATCAGCCACATTTCATTAGAATGCAATTTAAAGAATTGTTTGCCCAAAGTCCCGTTCGAGTGAAAAACCTTATAATTAGTTCTGCGGCAGAAGAAGTAAAGATGTTGTTACATGGCTTTTTCCAGAACTTTAACTGCTCAGAAGTTAATCACAGCACACAAACGCTCTACACATTCCTTTGGATATGCATTTGCTTGTGGAAAAATGGGCTGTATGTACTGGCACATAAGTACTTTCTCTGTCCTGCTCACGCTATATCAGTTCACTAAATAGATTTAATTTGCTGTTTCCTCTAAAGGTATTTACCTTTGGAATTTTGTTTTTAACAATAGGAGTCTCTTGTATATATACACATACACACACAAGATGACAGTTCTTTAATGATGCTATGTCAGAAAAATGCCCTTTCTATGAACAGTGCAGGAAAACGTCCTTGAGTATCTTAGATACAAAAGGCCAATAAATTGAATTTATGTCTCATTTAATCTACAGTGGAACAGTTAGTACTTAAAGGGTACATATACTTCCCCTAGTCCCTTTCTTCCTGAGAAACTTTCAGATGCTGAAAATCAATTCCTTTTGTCTCCTTGTTATTCATCTGCTACACATTAAGGAGAAACTCTGGGCATTCAGTGATCCCACAATGGTCTTTCATCTCCAGAGAAGCCTGGTATGAATTAAAAACTTATGTTCCCTCAAATTACAGATGCATACTGCAGCATGCCACTGACTTATGCACTGGTGATTTCTGCCAGTGTTCTCAGCGTGCTGCAGGTAGTTCATCTGCATCTCTCAACTTAAGTGACTCTTCTACAACACTGTCCATCCAGCCCATACAAAGTGTTTTAGACATGACCATTCACAAATGTATGTCTCCATGTAACAGGGACTGTCACCTACTCTTTTCCCTAACTCCCTGCTTTTAGAAGTTATTTTAAGAAGTGGATTTGCTACAGAAGAGATGTTAGTATACAAACAATAAATACTTCATTAAGTTATTGCTCTTTCATTTCAGTGGTCTTGAGAAATGGAGATTATATACAAATAACTTCCAAAATTAATTTCCTTGTCATGTCTGTTTTTAAGGGCAGTTTTAACTTAGGACTCCTTTTTTTTTTTTTTTTAATAAGCATAAAATTTAATTGCTGTCTGGACTGATGCAGCACTGGTCAAACACACACTCCTCTTTCACTCCCAGCTTCCACGTAGTCATGGTGTCAGATGTCCTGAATCATAACAATTCAAGGTTTCCACTTTCAGGTCGGAAAGTACATCAAGGTTTAACATATTTATTCTTGTTTTACTCCTTGATCTCTCAGTTTATTTTTTTCCCCTAGCAAATGCTCTTTGCCCACTGCTCAACTCTGAAATATTCCCTGCAGCCAAAGCAATACATTCAAAATAAGGAAACACTTGCAAATTTACATTCACATTATTTCCTACAGGAACCATCATCTCTTGTTAAGTGCTTCTACATGCAACAGTTTCCCTAGACAAGTTTTAGCCACCTTGCTCTACAATCTCTTTTATGAATAATTTCTTTGTTTAAATTAGATTTCAGTGTCTAATGTTTTCCACCAAGCATTTTTTATCTATTCAGCATGGTAGTTTGAAGAGCTTTAAAATGAAGCTACTGAAAAGTGAAATTAGAACATAATACGTAACCCTGAGAAGCAGTTAAAAGGTGAGAACAGAACTCAAGTTCACTGTTTTGGGCTATTTGGGGCTCAGATTACAACATAGCCACGAGAATTTGGAGCTTGGTGTATGCCTAAAATACACATCCCAAAACAGCTGTGCAAAGAGTTAATAGCGGTCACAGATTAAAGCCAGCTCAGACACACCCACTGTTTGCAGCCACAGGTGATGCTCCCCCAGCAAGGCCCTTACCTCACTTGAATCCTCCTGCTGATTGATGACAGCCAGGGCATCCTCTGCCGCCTGGCGCTTGGCTTCGGCAACAGTGCGTTCCATCTTGGCCCTCTCGGAAGTGATCATGTCGTGAGCCTTCCGCTCGGCCTCCGACACCGCCTTCTGCAGCTCGGCCATCGCCTGCCGCTTCACTTCATTGACAGCTTCCTCTGCAAAGCAGCAGACAAAGCAGAAACCCGCATCAGCGCAGCACATCTGACACGGCTCCGTGCGACTCGCGTGGGAAATGCATCCCTTACTGGTGTTAGTACGTTGAGATTACTCCCAATTATAATGGCAGGCTTTGTTCTGAGTAGGACGCAGAGGAACCTGGTTCCCCAAGAATCCTCAAGAAGCACTGAGGTGCTTCTCTTCTTCCCCATCACAGAAGTCTCTACCACTAGTAACGATTCCTGCTATTTTGATTCTCAGTCAGTACTTCTTTAGGTGCAGTCATTTCAGATCTCTGGTCCATTTTATTTGCAATCTTTTTGAACACTGAAAAATTAGTTTTTGCAGCACAGCAGATATATGCATATACTTGATAATAATTCTTATTTAAGACATATTACAGACTTTTATAAAAATGTATTTTTAAGCTCGTGGAAATTAAGACAGGATTTATGGCCTTTAACATTTTTTCCCCTATATGTAAACAAATAAATACATGAAGTTAAAAAAAACCCCAAGAGTTTACTTAAAAATGTTAAATGACTGGTCTAATATCTTTTCTTGGACATACTGTTTTATGACAAAGAATTAAAATTTGTTTATGAACATTCATTTGACCTGTTGATCTGTCCATCACGTCCATGTTTATACTTGAAGACTTGACTTTCTAGCTCTTCTGAGCTCTTGAGTGCATCCTGCCCAGCAAGATTTTGGAGCACAATTAACACTGAGTGGGGGCACCCCGCTTCATTAAACTCAAACTTTTATGTTTCTTGTAAAACAACTATGGTAGTATGAGTCCTTTCTTTGGTATATACTAGTGTCATATCTTTTATTCCAGAAAACATGGATTTTCTCAAATTAGTTATTTGGCTTTTGATGAAGGAAGAGTGCAAAGATTTTACTAATGAACAGCCTTTTAATTGACAACTAAAACAAGTAAATTTTTTTTTAATTAACTGCTCTAATTAACAAGGAAACCATCCTCCCCCTGAATTAGTTTATCTAATTTTCATCTTTATTCAAAGCAAAATGACAATGATTAATTGAAAATTTAATAAGCGGTAATTATTAACTTGGCAAACCTAGTACCAATTAACAATCTATTAAAACTAATTATGACATGTTTCATTCAAGTGTTTGCACTTAATTGTTTCATGCACTTAAAACCCACCTTAATTAAATGTTCTGTTTAATTAAAGCCACAGATTTCTATTAAAAACATTTTACTTTAGATTAAAATCTAAGTATTAGAACGGTGCTATGTGTTTTAGTCTGTGTGTTTAGCCTATGTATTTGTGTACATGAACATGAAGACACAACTCTGATGTACGGATACTCAGTCACTCTCCTGAGTTACATCTGATAGCTCTGCATGTGTTATTTTAAAAGTAATATCTACGTGAAGTCTCCATTTTCAGTTCTTAAGCAAATGACAATAAAGACTTAATTTTAAGCCATGTAGTGACTAAAACTGAATTAAAATGAAAGAAGAGCTCTCTTGAGGAGTATGTGTGCATGTTACATATGTGCATATCTGCAAGAGATATTTCAACTGAAGTTTCAAGGGGGTGGGGAGGGATTTAGAGATAAAACATACGCCTTATTTTTATGAGGTTGAAAATATGCTCTTATATTACCCTACCATAAATGTTGTTTAGGCGAAAGCCTCAGGAGAGGAAAAAATCATACCCTTCAACCATACAGCCAAAGCTTAATTTACTTTGAATATTCAAGGTGAATTAAAATTCTATCTAAGTGGCAATACAGGACAATAATTTTTGCTTACGATCAAAGCCACAGCTACTCTAATTGTATATGCAAATCAGGCAATTTATATTTAAATTATGCATTCCTATTCTAGTCCCACAGGCGCACACAGATCAGCAAAGGGAATTGGTAGGACATTTGCAAGGTGCTTGAATATTTATTACCAACTGTAACCATTCACTGATCACGAGAAGACCTACACAGAGGCAAACATACAGATGTAATTTTATTACCATTTTCAGAAAAATGAGGCAACTTAAATATAAGCGTTGCATGTCTATGAACTGCAGTTACTGACAAAATGATTTCTTTAAGAAAATCTGTATTCTTATTGATATTTGCTACTAATAGAAATGATCTTTGTATGGCATGATATACTTTTGTTACATTATATAAATTTAGTTTTACAGTTACGTGTTTACAGTGGTTAGAAATGCCAGTTTCTTATATCAAACAGAAGGAAAATGCTCCAACATTTTTACATGGACTTCTAATTGTACTTCTTCATCCCAGATAATCTACTTTTTTCCATCCAAAGATAGAAATTGAAAATTATATTACAAGTTCTATATTGCATAAGTCATTAGCAACACTTCTAAGAGCATGAAGATGCCTGAAAGTTCTTATGAGGCCATATGCCTGACTAATACATTTTGGCTGGCTTAAACTACGGATTGGATTTTAATATTTCCATTAACTTTGATGACAGAATTTGTGTTGTGCTATCCTAAGTGTGAAAATAAATAAGTTAAAATATGTTGGGTCACAATGCACCATCATTATTTCACTATATTACAAACTCATGAACACCTAAATAACCAGACAAAATTCTGTACCACTGATCTTCACAGCTTCTCAAACTAAATACTACTGATATTTTATAGAATACAAGCTTCACAGTTTAAGATATGTTTGGGATACAGCTGATGGCAAAGGAGATTTTTATTTGCCTTGACAATGCTGAGCTATGAAGACCAAGAATGATACCAGCACCCTTCCTTTCCCTGTGCTCCCAGAAAGAGTGATTAGATTCCAGTATCAGAAAGCAGAAATCTCAACGTTTTTAAAATCAAGTATCTAAGATGCATGTACCTGCATCCTCTGCCTTCCCAGCAATGCTAAGCGTTCTTGGCACAAATTCACTGTCATTTTAGGAATGTAACTGTAATTTTCCTTCCCTTTGAGCAGCATTAACACATGAGAGAAGCTCCAGGAAGCAACCTGCTTGTGTGGAATAGGCATTACCCAGCATGGTCTGAAGTCCTTGGAGCAGACTTGAGAGAGGTACTTATCTTTCACCCAAAATGATGATTCACCAGCCAGCTCCTTGTCACCTCTCTCACATCACTGGCACATTTGTCCACTTGATGAGAAAAAGAAAGGTGGGCAGATGTGCCACCACAATATTTCGGATCATCTCACTCTCAGGCTGACCCTGGCAAGGGTGGCCATTAGCAATTGGTGAGAAAGAGTTATCTCGGCATCATATCCCAAAATGCATCATCTGTCTGTACAATGCATCATCTACTCTGTACAATATGCAGGACCCTTATTGCCTTTGTAAGACAGAGGATGGTTATTTTGTTCCTCTTCTGTGACTCCAGAGCTTTCAGTTGGCCTGCCATGGACATAGTGCCTGGGTAAGTGGCAGGGACAGCTGGAAGACAGTTTCTACATGACACAGAAGAAGCTATTGCAGCAGCCAACAATGGGCCCACAACCCTCTCTGTATTTAGTAAAGGGAAGTATGTACTCCCAGAGAGCAAGTTGTCCAACCTGTGATCAGACTGACCCTCATTACCTGCCTCCCTCCCTCTTGACTTGAGGAACACCAAGAACTTGTCTCGGACTCTTCATCCCCGTATCCATAATCCAATGAGGTGAATCAGGGCACTGATGACTGCCTTATACTGGTGTATGAAACTGAAGTGAGCTTACATGGCTTTAACTCATGAGGTACTGTATAGCTTGTCCTTGCTCCAGCAATCACAAAAGCACATGCATAACTTGCTATATTTCAAGAATTACATTGGAGTGTGCCAATCTCCAAAAGCTTAAAGTGAATCCCTTCTCCACATGCTTTTCAGTTTGCTTATTAACTGTTTTTATGCCACATTCTTTCAGTGTAATGGATTTAGCATTCCAAGCAGAATTTCATACTTGATTCAGCTCTCTGCACATTGGTCTTTACAGACTTTTGACACATTAAGAGATCCACACTGAACCAGAAGAAATAACCTGTGAGGGATTTATACTGTTCTTGACTGGGAGTTGCTGCACAACCAGGAAACTATGGAACATCTCAAATGGCATCAAAGGCCTATTCTCACAGAGCTGAATTGCACCTTTACTGCCCTCATCATGAAACTGTGGATTCCTTTCATTTCAGACCACCCTCCTAAAAATGCAGGACCATGATTTATGAAAGCAGTATTATTTCTGATGCTTGACTAGACTTAGTAACAGATACAGGTATGCATCTTGCAAAGTCACACTTCTTTTATCCTCTAATTCACAGGCATGACCACTTGATTTAAACCCACATCAGCCTGAAAATTAGAGACTGGAAATGGCACCAAAGGAAAAGCTTTGCTTCAAAGGAACTGATGACATAGATGCTCACAAGATGATGTCACAGGTCCTTACACTACTATTTATAAATACACATTGTGTGAATGCACGTCCAATTTCATAACTCAAGCCAAAAGCTTCAACTAACTTTTTTCTTTTACTGTATTGAATCCATGAGTCATAAATAACCTAATGCCAAATGACACCAAAGCCTAGATTTTTCAGAAGACTGAAGTTTTTGAAATTCAACAGATTAATGCTTCTTTTAGCGAGATTTCTTGGGATTGCATATTTTTTTGTATTTTTTTTCATTTAAAATGCAAACATAAATATGGCAATATGAAAATATTCTTGGACTAAGTTACAAAGAATGTGTACACTGTTTTACTAATTTTCACAGAAAATACAACAATTCTGAAAACATTAACATATTGACAAATGTAGACTTTATATGATAAACCCACATTACACACAAAACACAACTTTTTGTCCGATGCAACAAGGTAACAGCATAACATTTTTACGTGTATGCTGTGTATCTAGTTTAAGATACAGTGGAAAGCAGCAAGCATTTCCAGGAGATTTGATTGGAAAGCACCAACACTGCCGCATTTTGCTATTTAATCATTAACTGCTGCTCAGACAGCTGCTGCAGACTTCATGGTTATACAGGTGTTCAAAAGCAGGGGGGCGTGTTTGGGTGTATAAATAGCTCCTCAACTATCTCCATGGAGTTCAAGAGCTGCCTCCTGGCCCCTCTGAAAACAAGGAAGCTCTGATGTCGGTGTCACAAGAGCAAAGGTTTAGCTCCAGCACCAGAGCGGGATCCCCGCCAGGAAACTCCTGTGCTCAGGCAGAGTTTTCAGTGTTAAGAAAACTTTGCACAACCACAACGTCTGCCCAGGGTGCTTTCCAGGCACAGGCAGATGCTGTCAATGCCCTGCAAACAGCCAGAGCAGCTGCAGAGATTTGAACTTGCTGACTTCATTGCACACTCTGCAGGTTTATGAGCACAGGCTTCACTGGGGGCTGACAGGCACAAAATCTTTCTTAAATTAAGAATGGTTATTTTGCATAGTTGTCTTTTTTACAGGTGTACTTGGGTTTTTTCCCTTCCTTTGGGAATTCTTACCTTAACTAGGTAAAAACCCTGAAGCTTAAATAAAACCACCCACACTAACTTCTTTTTTTTAATTGCTAACAGACAAACTTTTAATGTATCAAGTTTCAGCCTGAAACCACTAGAAGCTCTGAAAATAGGGATCCATATTGGAAGTACTGATATTTCCCTAACTATTGCAGCAGTTGCTTCCATTATAAAATTATTTAATGTCCGATCAGTTCCAGTTTAAGATTTTTAAACAAAATTTCTTCTTGTTACTAGTAAGCCCTTCCCCCACCTCCCAGTTCCTCACATCAGTGCATTAACAACTGCACACAGCTGCCAGACGACTAAGCTGGTGTTTTTAAACAGCTCTTACCAGCTTTCTTCCAGATCTCCTCTGGCACATATCCAGATGCAGGCCTGTGAAGGAATTCCCGATGAGATTCTGCAGGAGGAGGGGGTGAAGAGGGAAAAAGAAAGAGCATCATAAGCAATTCAGGCTCCTTGAGAACAAGGCTTAAAGAAAAGTACCTTTTCTCTGTAATTATAGGTCAGACAAAGAAATCAAGTGAAGCTTTTCTCTCCTCAAAACAAAACGGATGCCATGGTTGTAGCTCATGAATGTCACATAGACCAGATCAATGCTTATGACTTGAATGTCTCATCTTAAGCCAAGTTAAGATGCTCATTTTATTTTTATTTTCCAGTGTTTTGATTCAACTCTGTAGGACAGTATCCACACTTTTAAGGGAGGCTTTGTGAGACAAACTGAGGGAGTGACATGCTTTGTCCTTTCTCATTGTATTTATGAAAAGGAAAAAGAAAGAGGGCAACAGTGCAGGTTTGGCACTTCTGCTCTGTGCAAAATAGAGTACTGATGGGTGCAGATAAAAGTCAAGATGTCATTCCAGTGATCAAATAAGCTGTCCACAGAAAAGCAAAGGGGTGTTTCTCTAAGTTCAGAGCTATGCTTTCCTATATCTGAGCCCATGTTGGCAACTGCAGCTGCAAGAATTTGAAAAACAGAACCTTTAACTTTAGGTTAAGCCCCTAAATACATGCTGCCAAACAACCTCACTGGAGCTGAAGCTTATAATTCACCCACACATTTCAATCACATTTTGACAGCTCTTTCCCCTTCTTCTCCTTTTTTTTTTTTTTTTTAAGGTTTAACCTTTAGCCTGGGCCTAAGAGTTCTGAAATCAGCAAGATCCCTTCCACAGGGACTTCAAAGACCTAAGATCAGACAATACAAAAAGAAAATTCACTTTGGCCTGAAATTTAGCATACAGATCCTCAGCAGATGAAATTGAAATTGCTCCTTTCAAATACAATTTAAAAATTGATTAACTATTATTCAAAGTAATAGAGGACAAAATGAAAAAAAAAAAAAACCAACCAAACACATAAACTAAGTTCACTGCCATGATTACTATTTATTGCCAGAGTGTCAGAATTCAATTGCTTAAATAAAATGATTTGTTACATTGCAGACAGGTTTGAATGTTTTTGGAGATGCTGCTAGAATCAATTACTCGTTTGATGTCTGAGCTTGAAATATAACAAGAGTATACCTGCCATTCTTTGAATACTAATTTGACTAAATGTACTTATTTTTGTATCTTACGAGCTTTTATTCACTAACTTGGTCAAAGGGCAGCATTTTTAAGAGAAAGGTTGAAACATCAGGTTTTGCAGATAATTTCTTACACCACTACATGTATCCATACAGTACTGTTAACATACAGTAGACCACATAAATGCTTTTAAAAGATTAAAATAATGTAGGCAGCTAACAAAGGTGGAAATGACAAGCTTTTTCAACAGAGAGAGGGAATCCCAATCCCTGTGAACTGTTTCACAGATGTAGTTTCCAGCATGAGAATCTGCAGACAGTGACTGGGAGTACATCTTCCCATCTGACAGGCAGCTGAGTGGATTTACCCAGCTCTTCTGTTTGTCACTGAAGTATGGGACAACAATTTTAAACAGATTTTTTGTCAGCAGACTTTCACACCTCTCAAGCATAAAATAATAAGACTGTATGTGTGTGTTTAGATTTTGCAAAACAGCTATTTATATTGGTTTAATCAACTCGATGGAGGATTTCAGACCTGATACCAAAAATGGGAAAATTCTCAGTATGGCTTGGCTTGCATGATTCTGGAGATGACAAATAGCCTTGTGTACAGTTTTCACCCCTTAAAGGCTTTTAGACTTACAGGCACAGTGCCAGTTCAGTTAGGGGGACAGAGGCAACAGCAGAAAATGCTGTTTGACAGCTCAAGAAAAATAAAGATAAAAAATTAAACCACTCTTGTTTGTTCTTCATGGAATACCTGCAGGAAAAGACCCAACCAGGCTCCAAACGTGGCAAAACAAGGGGTTTGTTGCATTCATGTCTTTGATTCATATTGAGTTTTCCTGTCTGCTATTTAAGGTACCATCCATTGCAAGGGGTGCATAACCTTGATTTAAGTCTATGGCTCTTAGCTTTGGGGGAAGCAGAAAAAAAAAAAGAAAAGAAAGAAAAAGGACAGAGAGATGTGGAACTGATTTTTTGTTACACATGACTTTCCAAAAATGGAATTCAATGACATAAATGACCAGATTTCCAGCTAATTGTTAAAATTTCCAAAACATAAACATCAATCAAGCTCTTATTCCAACCACAAATTATTTACATGAGGAATGAGATCCTTTGCAAGAAGACTTAAATCAAGAGCTTATGAGAGACTTTCCCATAGTTTGGAATGGTGCATAAAAAAAGACAAGAAGCACTTATGAAGATAATAAAAACCATATTTTCCAAGCCAGAAAAAATTTAGTAACAAGGCTATTGTTTAGTCAGTGGTGATGAGCCTATGAAAACAATCTTCTTTCTAAGGCTAAACTGCAGGATATCAGAGGATATAAATCCTACATATTAGTGTTTTTAAGGTAAGGAGTCCTTCAGCTTAAGAATCAGAAAAATTGTTCATTAAAACAGAAGCACAAAAGATCTTAACTTGGACATCTAGCAAACTCAAACCAAGATTAACACAACTGAGTGAAGTCCCTAAAATACTAAATGTAAAAGCAATTGCAAAAAGCCGTAGCAAGGACAACACATAATATTAAATAACTAACTGCAGCACCTAAAAGTCAAAGTAAATGCTGCCTGGAAGGAAATGGATTGAAACCAGAGAACATTAAGGAAAATCTGAAGCGACAAGGCAGATCATTCAGAAAAGGATATTGGAAAAGGCTTTACATGTCAGGCATAATAACAAAGATTTGTTAATGGTGAAAATGCAACAATATCATTATGCAGAACAACAGTATGTACACTACTGAATTTACATGAAATTCATGGCAAAGCATGAAAGCAAGTGTTGGTAATTAGTCCAGTTCCTACGGCACCAAATGAAAAAGATGAATAAGGATAATAAAAAGCACATATATATGAGAATAAACTGTAATTGTCTGTAAGTGCTGGAATGAGATTAAAAAAAAAAAAGAGAGAGAGACTTTTGATATCAAAAAATGATATTGGAATTTTGCATTTTAATGTGAAATAAACTTGTGAAATAGTAAGCAAGTTCTTGGAGTGAGACAGAAGAATACACACGAATAAAACACAACAATTTGCATTGTCTTCAGCTCTCACATTCAAGTGAAAATTTTTGGTGGCTTTAAGATAAAGAGAAAAGGTGCTGAAAGAGAGTGATGTGCAGGGAACAAGGAGAGTTGTAAGAGCAGCTATAAATATGGATCTGCGGAGTGAAACCGAAATGAAAGGTTAGGACCAAATAAATTATATGAACTCTCATGTGATAATTAGGCTCAAATCCAAAAAAAACAGAATAGAAAGACTAAGAAGGAAAATAAATGTTCAATAATCTCAAAAAGCCTAATTCATATCTGGAAAGAAGAAGGACAGAAGGTAAGTTGGCAAAACAAAAGAACTGAGGTTTTTTATCACTGGACAGTGATATGCAAGTCTATAAAACAAAGTACTAAGAAATGGAGATGAACAGCTGATGTTTTGATGATCTTTTAGAATTTACTGCACTTACGAAAATACTGGCAGTGATAATAATACCCTACATGCCATACTGAATATTAAGGCTCAAAAATAATAAAAGCTAGATATAAGCAGCCCTGAACAAATTAAATATATATGCCTTTTTATGTATTTATGTGGTTCCATATTTCATATGCAAGTTCTGCTTCATTCTATACTATAATAAATGTAATAGCATTAGTGGGACACAGAAAAACAAAAACAAAAAAAATTATCAGAGCAACAAATATAAAATATTCACTACCTTACTTGTAAGACTCAAGTTCAAAAGTGTGCCAGTTCCACATAACGAAATACAGGGATCTGAAGGTGGGTAATACTGAATGAGACTATCTTGCAAACCTGGTTGGGGGGCAAGTGCTCCTAGTATTTTGAAATACATATTTACCCTTCTTTGCCCTCTAGTACATTTTGTGGCTATTGCAACACTCCTTGAAATTGTGTTTAAAAATATAGTTGCTGTGTTCCCATTGTAAAAGAATAAGAAAAGAAAAGCCACATAGGTACTGTATTACTGAATCATCCTCAAGCAGAGGCCACGTCAGAACTGAGCACTGAGAACACACACATGCAATGTTCCTGCAGTTGGAGCCCTACCTAACAACATGCAGCTCAGTAAGCCACAATCTAGTCCAAACCTCCCATGCAGTGAGTGGATTAAGAGCAATACTCAATGTCATCAGTGACCAGCATCACAGAGGCTTTACATTCTAGAATTACAAGTTATAAATATTGTTGTGGTATTCACAGCATTACGATTTGCTCATGTTGAGAATATCATGCATATCACAGCAATGTTGACTATCTGAAAATGGCAAAGGAACAGGTTTATAATCACAGCATGAATAGATGTCTTGGCAGGAATGCTCTGGCTAACACTGAAAACATGATGGTGAACAGCTTTAGGGAAAATAAAAAGGGTCTGAGAGGGTTAACATTTTAAAACGTATTAAGAAATGGCTAACCTATGTGTTTTTGACAAATTCATACACTTCTGAGAATCCTGGTTTCCTGAGGCAAATCCTGCAGGCATTGGCACTTTTCAGTTGGAGATTTCAACTCTGTTTTGTAAGATTTCCATTCAGATAAATTCAACAGACACAAAATATCAACACTGCTGCAGACCTTCTGATGTGTGTCTGCTCCACTTATCTAGAGCCACAGCTGCACTCAGTATGGTTATAGATCTTGTTTATAACCCACGATGCTGAAGAACCCTCATCTTTAATTTATCCCACTGTGTGTATTTCAGTATACAGTGTCTGATATGGGTAATTATTCACTATTAGGATGAAAGTTGCATTCCTGCTGCAGTATGTAGTACTGAAATTCTTCAGCAGAAATGGAGGAGTGGGATGATGTATTATTCACTTCACAGACCATCACAGTTAATCAAGTGAATATATATAAAGTCTGAGTCATTTTTAGACTTTCATAAACATGTATTATTCAGACTGAAAAGAATAGACCTTCTTACCTTCAGCACATTCTTGGAGAATAATGAGAGCTTGTAACCTGTTGTAGCTGGCTAATGTATTGTATTGTATTGGATTACATTTCATTAAAATGAATAATCAAGTATTTAATTTAATTTTTAATTAAAAAATATAAACAGAAAAATATTGATCAGATGCTGCAAACTTCCAGGCTCAACATGATTTACAGGGATATCAAATTAAAAGCACAAAAATCTTTGGCAGGAAAAAAAGTCTACTGGATCAAAATAGCAACCAGAATTTTCTTCAATTGTTTTTCAACTATCCAAACAGTTTTTCAGCAAGACCCATTTATGAAGACTGTGGCATAATGTTTGTAACATGAAGTTATCACTTCAGTGATGATATCTGAATCATAAAAAAAAAGAAACAAAGGCACAAATAATGTAGAAGTATGCCCTGCCCCCCCCCCCCCCTTTTTCCCCTTGCTTTTTTCCCCTTGGATTACCTTGTTTAAAAAAACCAACCAAACAAACAAACAAAAACAAAACAAAAAATACAAAGGGAAATCACTGACATTTAGAATCTCTGTAGCAAACCCCTCAGAATTTATATGCTTGGTACTTTAATTAAAATATTGGAGGAATTTTTCAATCCCTTTTCCCCCACTTCAAAACTAAAACAAAAAGCCCTAAAGCATCTCAAGGCCCACAGACACTGCTTTAGTTTTGTTATACCTCTGAATGTTAGAGGTTTTCATTTTCTTAATGAAATCTGAAACCAGATTTGAGAAACTATAAGGATTAGCTTTCCATAGGCTCCAAATTAAGTATTTTCTCCCTGTCATGTCAGACATAAAAGCACTTCTTATCAATATTTACAATTTACATGGATGCTACATCATTGAAGCAAACCAAGTTTCATGTTTATGAGTCTCAGAAGTATTTTTTCAACCAAATAACCAAAATGGACACGTTAAAATTGAATGCACTCACTCCAATCAGTTTATACCCACAGTACTGCAGAGCCGACTGATGTGTCCCATGCCAAAGGCTGCCCTGTATAATTATATTTTAAGCCAGAAGACCGTGCTGTTTCCAAGAATTCATCTTGACAAATACACAAACAAATACTAATACAGGGATCTAACCATATGCTTGATCTTCATTTTATCTTATGTACCTGTTGTTGGGGTGAGGACTAGTTTTCTTGGATTGGAATATTATTTACCAAGTTTTGATTAACGTCATGAGTTCCAGTTTCCTTGGGGAAATACAAACACTTGAGTTGCCTTTCATTTTTTTTTACCTACACAAGCCCCATGGTCTGTCTCTTTTTGCGTCACAACTTTACTAGAGATATGAGCCACTGCTTCTGAGCTACTTACAAGTGCTCTTCCTGAAGCTGCAGATGTTTCAGATGCTGTATTTATGAGTCTTTCTTTACATTACATTTAGCACTGTTCATACAAGCCATTACCTGAATACTTTCTGAGAAGGGCTCCTCTAGGGACTAGACTTATTAGTGAACTATGGAAGCATTTCCATAAACCTTCCTTCCACTGATCAGAGCACATTTATAGAGCTATTGACTCAGGTAATTTGACACACACATCCACAAAAAAGATTTGTTTGTTATCAAGAAGTACTAAATATTACACTAATAACTCTAGAAATTTACCAAGAGAATGACGGAGATGGGATTAGACTTGTTTTACTGCTTTTCTATTTGCAATTAAATAAATTTTTGACTTGGTAAGTTATTCTTAAAGGCAAAAGGAAAGCACAGTTAAAATATAGCTGCAAAATAACACACATATGCAATTCTACAAATGAGCACAGTTTATGATGATTTTGAGAAGATGACATTGGATACAGACTATTTATTTTTATCAGATAATGTTAGATAAGCAAGCATAGTCTCCTGTTGTCTTCAAAAGATCAAGAAAAATAAAAAGATATCACCAAGATGTTCCTTACAGTATCTGCCACAGAAGTGAGGAGATGGGGTAGAAAAAGCCCAAAATACTAGTAACTTATAAAAAGCCCCCAAAGAAAAAGCTTGTATTTATAGAGCAGAGTCCTCTTAGAGTAGTTGTGCAGATACCATGTGAGAGTGACTGCAAAGTTCTGCAGGGGTGAGAGCCCAGCTGTTTGGTCTGGTCCTTGTAAGGTGGCAGCAGCCCACCCAGCTCAAGCTCTGCAGCTTGAGTCAAGGCCTGCACAGCTCCACAGAACTACACAACAAACAGTTCTCAGACACACCTGCACAAGCTGCAGTGACGGACAAAGATCCAGGAGAATTGGGCATGCATGACTCGGAGCACCCCAGATCTTGTTCCTTTCTTACACAGAAACCAAGTACACCTAAGAAGTGCCTATATCGTTATAACTCCATTTCCTTAGACAGACAATTTCCAAGTAATTTAATTTAAGAAGATGAAAGCCCTCTGTTTCAAATTGCAAACAACCCAGAAGCACCTACAGATTTTTTTAAACGATCAGGCAAGAGGAGTCAGAAGAGAGAGTCAGTGTACATCTCACTGCTCTGCCACCCCTACACAACATTCTGTCCTCCCACCCCACCCTCTCAGTCTCTGCTGAATAGAAAGCAAATTACCAAGCATCACAGAAAAAACCTCAAACCATTCCACCCCCAGAAACAACATTGTTTGAGCATAAGAGTTATAGTTAATTCAGTAGTCAGCAAAGAGGAATCATCGCTATAACAGAAGAATCAGAAGAACAAATGCAATCATCATCTATCACTTAGCTGAGCCACGAATGAGTCCATGATTTTCAACAGGATACTGTACCTAGTGAAACTGGATCTGGATTCACTGGACTCTGCTGTCTGGAATGACTGCTGCTGCTGTTTCCGCCTTTTTTTAAATCCTCCGCATCACTGTACCGCCGTATCCAGTAATTCAGCTCCTCACGGTCTGCTTCTTGACATCGCCGTAGGACAGTGAGAGATCGCCTAGTTTTTTCCACCATGTCCATTATACAGTTCAACAACTATTCACAGCAGTGGATGGAGCACAGAAACAAAGAGGAACTTTTTATTCACAGAGTGGCATAATAATAAAGAAAACGTTAATGTACTGAGTGCATGGGTTTTAATAGTAAAGGAGTTCCTCTCTGTTAACCTCAACTACAGCTGAAAAACTCTAGACTTGTTGAATGACAATCCCTTCCTTTTTAACTGGTGATCCTAAACTATACAGATAGGGACTTACAGGAGAATGAGCAAAGACAAGGAGAAAAAAATTGAACAGGCTGTAGCCCTACCACTTGTATTACATGGCACCATCGAGGACTTAGGATGTGGTCCAGAACTGATATCTACTAATTTTACAAGAGCTAATAAATTCAGGAACAAATCCATGCCCCACATCCAGCATTTATAGAGAAAGTCCATTCCTCTTTTGGCAGACTGTAATAATTAAGATATTGCAGGAGGACACTTATCAGCAAGGCCTGGTATGAACTATCTAATGGGGAACATCAAGCCCCCCAATTTAATCAGCAAAGCTTTCAAAACTTGTCCTAGAATTCAGACAGGTTTTAAAATAAAAATTTCAAATTCCTATCTTAGAAGACCTCTGTTTAGACAATTATACGTAAATGGATATTTAGCCCTTACATGGTCAAGATGTTTCCACTCTTCTGCCCATTCTCTGTCTGTTAGCCTGTGATCAATCATTTCTTCTTGACGCGTGCCATGCAACCCTGTCAAAGAGGAGTAAATTATGTTTACAATGTTTGAAGTCCTCTATGGGGAAAAAAAAGCAGAAGAAAAAAAAAGCCTATAGACAAAACCATCATATATTACCTGTTCTAGCATCAGGAATGCCACCACCCAAAAAAAAAAAAAAGCTTCTTAAAACTTTGCTCTAAGTACTCTTTAGTACTTTTCCCCATATAAGATGCTACTGTTTTGTTCAATTTAATGTCTTTAATTCTGTAAGACTGCAAGATGACCTTTCAAAATGGACACAACTCTTTCTGACTATGTACAATTATTATATACATAAACACAACATAATACAATATATAATTTTTCATTTGCACTACTTGAAATCAGCAAGGCAATTATTTGGTAACTCAGTGCATATAATACTAGCTGTACTTCAGAAAGTTGAAAAAATATTAGTATAAACTCAGTGTTATTTCACTAAATACAGTAATTACTACCATGTCAACAGAGCATCATCAAGGGTTCTGTCCCTTCACAGATGTTTAAACAACATGTGGTTAAAATGTAGCACATATATCAGAGCAGCTGACAACATGATACAACCAAGCTAGTATTTACTATCAACACTCAAGGGGAACCGACACTTGTTCTTTGTTTAGCCTCCTCTGTACAGATGCTGAATATTTCTAAGTGTTCCTCTTTTACTGAAGATTTGTTTAAAACAAGGAAGAACAGTAAGTGCAGATGTGAAGCAAAATCCAAGAGCATCAGGCATCCTGTTAAACCAAACTGTGCTGCCTGGGGTGTGGCTGGTACCTCTGCTGTTCACATCCTCTGCAGACATCCCCATGCTCTGGAGATGTCACACACACAACACTTCTCTGAAAGATAACAACTTTATTCTGCTCTAAGCTGAAATCAAACTATATTGATGTTGCCATTAATATGCCATAAGGTAATACATTAGAATAAAAATAAAAGGCTCTACCTATCCTTGCTTGCCATACACCTGAGTATCCATGTCATCCATGCACCTTTGAAAACACAGGTTTTTCCCGCTTCTGACCCTCTTACTTAGAGACACAATTCAATCCACTTTTACAAATACACATCTGAAATAAGGCCATTAGAAGCAGCTGAATGGAGAAACAGCCATAATACCTGAACAACAGGTAAAAAAGGTCCTGTTCAGAAAACAGAGTTATAAGGGAAACAGAAACCTAAAAAAAACAATGCAGAAAATCAACGTGCCTTACCCATAGGTCTGTTTCTGTCCCTGAGGTCCCTGTGATTGGGGTGTCTGTATGAGTCCCTGTAGTGGTGGGCAATGGCCATATCATCCAAACGATAATGCTGAGGTGGAGGTGGGGTGGGATGAGGCAGACCATTGGGCTGATAAGATAAGCCATTATTTGGACTGTACCGCTGGCCTGGACTAATAGTGCAGGGCCGCTTGCTTGGATGCTCTGAGTGCAAAGGCTCTCTGTCAAAGCCATTTTCTTTGGTTCTGAAAAACAAAGCAAAGGGACTTTAATTCACTTAGTAAACACTTGGGAACATGCACCCCCACTTAGACATGCAGCTTTAGGAACTGAAGTTTGTTGTTTCAGTTTCCTCCAAATGTGTGGTGTTGCAGAACATTTTACAACACTGCTGATTCAAAACATACAAAGGACTCATTCACCTTATCTAACCATCCCTGTAACTTGAGAAATACTAGCAGGATGAGCCTTCTGATGGAGCCACTTAATGAGGGCCTGGAGAGCAAGCAGCCTTCTCTGAGATCACACTGATGGGGTGGTTACACATGCAATTGCAGAGGTGAAACCATTACCTGATACATGAAGCTATGAACCAAAAAAATCCTATTTTCAGTAGTGCTATGGCTTGTAGTGCTTAGGAGAAATCTGCAGTTCAAGAAATGCTTTTTTTTCAAGAGGATACCAGAAAGTCTAGCAGCGCATGTCAGTGTGCTGAAGTTCAGCATGCCATGAGCTCCCATCAAGGTAAGTGCAACAAAGAGACTTTGGGGAAGAATTGACTCTAAATTATGAGAAATGCATCCTTCAGAGATTTTTTGAACCATCTGGGCTATTCCAGTCAAAGGTGCTGTGACTGTCATTAATTTTGCAGGAAGATGTGGTTAGACTCAAGTCCTCAGTAATATTTAGGATTTCACACTCCATTACTCTTAGACAGGGGTTTTAAGCTCAGGCAACTTGGAAGAGCTACTGAGGAAAAGGACAGGGGTTATTTATGTCCTAGCTACTCTTTTATTCAATTAATAATCAGCTATTTCCAAAGAAATCTCTTCTTAACACTTCTGCCTGAGAATCTTGAACTCACCCTGAACTAATTATCCATTAAAATAAATTTTTTGAAAGCGCACAAAAACAAACAAGCAAATAAATAAACCCCAAACAACAAAACCCCTCATTTTATTTCACTGAAATATGTGGTTTTTTAACCATGTGAATAAAGAAAACCTACAACATATTAGCTTTGATCAAAAAGTTTATTAGATATAAATATTGCAGATGGAGGTTTCATTCATCCCTCACAAAATCTTTATTAAACTGCTTTTTATGAAAGAACTTTATCCTCTGGAGGAAATTAATGGTATAATGTAGCACTCCTAGTAATAACACAATTTCTTGACACTTCGACAGAAAAGTAAGTTTGAGCTAATTTTCTTGTTTGCCTGTTGTTGAAACAAATTGCCCTACAACAAACCTTCCCCCCGAAGCCAATCAACCACCCTCAAGGGACTGTCTGTGAGGAAACACTCGGTGTATGCATTAATTGTCACCCCTCAACAGGTTCCCATTTACTGCCAATGAGAAGAAGGATGAAACCAAATCATTGTCAATATCCTCTGAGATAGAAAATCAAACTAAGTTCTTGTAACTAGCAGCAGGAAATTAAAAGGTGGGCTGAATTGTTTTCAAAAGGAGTGAAGCAATTTCTCAGAAACTCACCAAAATTACTAATGCCAGAGAAGCTGCACGTATGTATATGTGTATAGATTTATATTTACTTTTTTTTTTACTAAACTGTAACTTGGCAAAAAGCGAAGAATCTTTCACCAGCACAGCAGGACATTTATTCTAATTTTGGACAGATATAAAAAACATACTTTGCTAAAGTGCACCCTGTCCCTTGTTCCAAAAGAAATGCAGCATGGCTGTGCAAACTCCTAACTAAGAAAACCTGAGGTCCATCATATATTTTTTATTACTTTTGGCATGATGTAACTGCTTGCAACAACTCCCAATGGGTGGTGATGTTTCTGACAGCTCTTCAAGACAGGTTTGTATTTAGTTGCTGGTGTGTGTTTTCTTTGCACATATTTACTCAAACTCAGTGTGCCAATCTTCCAGTTGTCAAAATACCATGCAAGCAAAAGAAGTAGACTTTGCTTTCTTTACAAGGCAAACTAATAAGTCCTTTAGTAATACACTTTGAATGTTCTCTTAGATGGCTAAAAGTCAGAGACAGCAAATAAATAACTCATTGACTTCTGATCCCTCAGTGAAGGAAAAGGCATAAAAGTGGGAATCCAGTTTTCCTTTTCTGCATTACAGCTCGATGTTAAAATCATATCTTTTCATACAAATGTATATATTTGCACCTTAATGTACAGGTATTTCTGTGTTTTTTAAGAATGCTTTGTACTTAATTACCTTAAATGGAATGCATTGCTTTAGCTTGGAAAACACATCAGCATATCCACTGAACTCTAACATAGAAACTAACATGACTGTTGAAAACATATTTGCTGAAATAATGTTTTTGCTATTATGCTGGTTAACGGCTGTCATGTCTAAAAATTTAATTGTACAATTTATTGTTATATTTTCCAAATAAACAGTTTATCAGAATACCCGAATGAGACTGTACATAAACTCATTTAATGTTTCTGACCACATAAAAATATATGAAAAGGTAACAATTTAGAAAGCCTCATCAGAACAGGAATCGCTGCCAAATTTACTATATCTGAATAAACTGAATATAGTCATAAAAGACAAAGCACTGAAGAGTGCCATAATTCAGATGCTCTAAATTCGACTGAAATCAGCCTACTTCTGATCTCAGTCCTGCTCATTCTTTTAGGTCTCACCCTCTTAGGGAAACAGCATTTTCCCAGGTGCCTGAGGAAGCACTCCTGTTTCCCAGTAACTGGCACACCCATGTGAGTAGCAGTTCCAAATATAACACCATCACAATTTTAATCTGCTTTCATCTGAGTTTGCAAAGTAACCACAAGCAGTAGAGAGGAAATAACCGTGAACATGTAGGAAACATAGCTGACACTTTTTTTCTTACTCATGTTGGCCACATTTTCCTTGATGTGCCTACAAATCAACACTGTTGTTTAGAAAATTGGCAATATGACAAAGATGGAGTCTTTCAGCTACAAACACACAAGGGGTCATTTTACTTGAAGCCATGATTAACTCAGATTAAAGACAGCAGAACAGACACTACTTTTTAGCCCATACCCATTTAATAGTATTTATGTTTTTTGTAGGTTGCGATTTCAGTTTTAATTATGCTTAATTTCCTGAGTAGAAAATCTGTCTGCAAAAATGCCTTGGCCAGAAAATTAGGTTTCACCTGATCAAGAGTATGACATGAATTTCAAAGAACACTGAAGTCAGATTACAAGAATGAGACAAAACCGTTTGTCTGCTACTGTGCAAGACACTTTGATTTAAACTGACTTCCACCAATAAATGTTTGGCAAACCAAACAAATGAAAATGCCTTGCTAGAATAAAGCAGCTGTTTATAATACTGTGTTAAAAGATTACTTCTCTGTCTTGCTAATAGTTCATATTACAGAAATTATTTTAAAATTCCACATAATTACATATGGCATACAAGAAGCACAGATGTAAGAGCTGTGAGCATCCTTCACCTTACTGAGGTGAAATACTGAGGAGCCTCTTCAAATAAGATTTACCTAGAAGTATTATCAAAGTTGAACTCTATGTCCAGGTACCTTTGACGTGTATTTCTTGTCATGGGTTCCAAGGGCACTGCAACCACAGCAGCACTTTCTAAAGTCACAACACAATCATGGCTACTTTTGTTTTCTTCTCACTCAAAATAATGCTATTTTAACATAATTCTTTGTTATCCTATATCCACTTTGTATCTGTCATAAATGTAGAATCACTATATGACATGCTCACATCCCATCAGCCCTTTCCAGCAAGCCCAAAGGATGAGTAATTAGCTCAAAAGTATTTTGTTAATATATTTAAAATCATGCGATTTATAATTAAGCATTAATTCACCAAAATAAAAACTCATTGTGGTCCAAGTTCTTTTGCTTTACTACAGCAGAATGTAAACTCCAAAAATTGTAAACAAAATACAGTGAACACTTTGTTCATGACATGTCATGAACAAATTACCAAAATGTGTTGTCTCCTCAGGTGTCAGTTTTCCTCTCTTGCAGTGACTGATGGTTCCCAGTGTTATTACAGAAACAGATTGATCTTTTTAATGAGCTAGTTTAATAGACTCCAAAATCTCACCGTGGCTGCTCATCCGTGTCAGACCATATGCACCAAGAAAACATTCAGTAAAACACAAAGCTCGGCTGTCAGACTGCTCTATAAAACCTCACATATAGTAGACTTGGATATACAGATAAATAATCAGAATTGGAAAATGGATATGCAAAAATGCTCTGAAATTATAAGCAGAAAAAATTACTGTATGTAGATTTTCTTCACCAAAAAATCATGAGGCAGCTGTGGTTACATGTAACACATATTCCACTTTCTTTGCCTAATCCTCCACTGTACTCTGCCTCTACTGGAATCAATGGTATGCAGTTACCCATGCCCAAATGAAAAATATAAATGTGTATGTATGTATATATAACGTATACATTACATGCAATGCATGCCTGTGTGTAACTATATATCTATATATCTATATCATATACCTTGGGAAGTGAAAAAGATACCACAGTTTACTTCAGTAAGACACATATCTTCAATCAAAATTATTCCACCTGCACTTAGTTCTACTGGAAAGAGGAGGCCTTTTAGCAATTTTTTCTCATTTACTAGCCATGGAGTTACAGTAAACCTTTCCCTTAAAGTATGTCTGATATCTTCTGCTGAATTTTTATTAGTATATTTGAAAATTACTTATATTTCTAAACAAAAGGTATACATATTTCCAGATGTTTCCTCATGCTCCTCTGTAAACAATTAAAATAATTAATAGGGTAATGAGTATAAAGCCAGACAAGTATTTGGTTTCAATACTCACTCAGTCTAGGCATGTTCTGCCTCTGAGGACAGTTTTTTGTGGTTGATTTACTTACATTATCCAAATTAAAATGTATGCAGACTCCAATTCAGTAAATTTAAGAATCTTTCCAAAAGCATCTTGTTCTTTTTACTAAATCTGCTGCACAAATGTTCTTGAGTGCACAAGACAACTCCACTGAACTTGGCTCAGCCAACACTACCACTTTTTTTTCCTTTGTTTTTTTTTTTTTTTTCTTATAGTCATAGGCAATGGAGACGTAGATGTGACTAACCAGTGACAGCGTTGCTTGACACTGAAAAAAACCAACTAAAAAAAACAACTTACTTTTTAAGCTCAAGGTACCATTCCGATCAGTGCACTAGATGGTCTCTTTTCACATGAGCGTTTTTCATTACAGCAAACAGTTGCAGAGTCAAAAACAAAAGATGGGTTTTTCTGAAACACCACTTCCCCAGAACTAAGGAGCTGATTTTCAGGTTGCAAAAGGCAGAAGCTGGGCAGAAGCTGGACAGAAGTTGGAAACACCTTGGAGTGTGCAGGCCAGTGGGCCCCACACTACACCCTCCCTGGACCCTGGGAGTTCAAACACAGGCTCTTACACACAACAGTGGAAGTTAAACTGTCTACCCCTCACCCCAAAAGCTGCATTACTACCTGTGGAGGAACTGAAGGCTCCTCAAGTTGTTCACAGCCTAAGAGAGACTTCAGTTGTGATGCCAAAGGCATCTGACTTTGCTAGCAGTGACTTAGGAATTTCAAGAGCACTTACATATTTTAACTAAAAGGAAATGCTGAGAAGAAAATTCATAAACCATACCCAAATCTCACTAGGTCTGGGCCTCAGTTTTAATTAAAAGATGAAGGCTGACTTTAAAATCCAATATTCTCCTGATCTGCTGGTCCCTTTTATGTGCCTATGTCCTTTTTATTATAAAACCAACACAAGGTCTTTCCATTACAAAATTCCTGTCCTGGTCTATACCTGCATCACCCATCTTCTCCCTCATGAGCAGGACTGAAGACAATGCAGGTGAGACTGTACTTACTAGAAAATAACCTAAATTCTATACTGTCAAACAGGGTCTCAAAGAGAGGAGAATTATTCCAAATGCTAAGGATGGAAAGCAAAGGAAAGAGTTTTGCATTTCTCCTTTGTGGCCTTATAGGAGATATGAGTAATAATGCTCTCTCTACTAACAGGGGGAAAAAAAGTGAGTTAGGGCTGTCAGGAAGGTACATCCCCTTCTCTGTATTCTGTCAAGCAATACCTCACCAGCTTATGAGATAATTTAATGTGTGTCTACCTCCCTGTAGGAAAAACATTGTGTCGGCTACTGACACCAGAATACAGCATGCTGACATTTAAGTTATTCAGAAGATATTAAGAGGCCTTTTTAACAGCTGGTTTGGTATACTATTCTGCAAAGACTGCCCCAAGGTGCTAAATTTCAGCTTTGGAAAAGTTATTTCATTGCACATAGTAAGAGAATACACATAAAATGTCCAAAAATTAATCATCTTTCTGGGATGCAGTAACATGATTGTGTTAATCCCAATAGCTGCTTCAGTTTGGTCTAGCTGTCTGGAAAAATTGGTGAAAAGAGGGTAGCACATATAAAAAGACCTTTTCGGCTTGTACCTTTATTTTCTCACTAGTCCATAGTGATTTTTCTGAAACACAATCTCAGGCAAATTAATTTCAAATACTTTCACGTCTTTTTCTATCTAATGGCTACATGACTTTAAATTTCACTGTTCATTTCTGGAAATGAGAAGTTTTAAATTTTACTGTGAGCTTTCAGACTTTGTTTTCTCTTTATTTTTGTGCCATTTCAAGCCCGTTCCAACACAAAAATGTCAGCTGTACAAAGTTACGAGGCTTCTTGACTTCACAAATAATCTTTTGCATTTAAAGGATAATTAGAACACTTGCATACCTCAGGCATACAGGTAGTGGTATTGGCAGAACAGTATAATAAAAGTTTTCCACACTATAAAACCCATGGCAAACAAATAAAAAAAATACAATACATGAATTTCCCAAAGGTAAAATGTAAATGCCAGCTGAATTTCTAACATTAGCATAGGAAGATAGTTAAAAGTAAATAACCACAAGAGTAATTTCCTTGTAACATAAAACAAAGAAGTTTATTCCAAAAAATAAAAACTGCTCCGTTCCCCTAAAGCTACTGTACTTCACACACAAGCATTCACTTGTCCCATTTCTGCATGGACTCTCCTTAGCTCAACAACAAAACAGATTTTAGTGAACATTTTTCCTCTTTGAAAGAAATAACCCGATGCATATTCTATGTACGGATATGGAAATATGGCACAGCAGAAGGAGTCAAAGCCCTGAGCGTACTCTGGGGTTTGCCTTGTACTTCCCAATATAAATGCCTAGCAACTCTCCTCACATTAAACGTTGAGCTCAACAAAACGTCAGATGCAAAGGATTTGCATATGAAGCTGGCATGATCTGCTGCCTGTCACTTCATAACAGAAATACTGTGCACAAAGTACTACTGTACTGGCTAACCATTACTTCTGTGTGGATATGACCACAGTGTGTCTTGAGGTGACTGAATCAGTGTGTGAATGTATTATATTTTTATACCCGGGAACATATACGTGTAGGTAGCTCTCTCTCTATATATATACACATGTAAGTATGTATATGTAGCCATGCAGAAGCAGGGCCTGTTACAAAAGGGCATGGGATAATGATTTTAAGCTAATAAGAGACTAGATTCAGACAGACTAGGTATAAGGAAGAAACTTTTAATACAGAAGGTGGTGAAACACTGGCACAGGCTGCCCAGAGAGGTGGTGTATGTACCTCTCTGGAAACATTCACAGCCAGGTTGGACCTGAAGGCACCCAGGGAACACTATCCAAGTGTCCCCCAATGACCCAACCTGTGCTGGTGGAGCTCAGCACCTCGGGCCCACAGACATTCTGGGCAGTGTAGGAAAGGCAGGTGGTGCTCACCTGTCTGGAGTTCGCCTCTTCCCGTTTTCGTTCACATCGAGAAGCAGCTCTGAGGAGTCAACAGGTGAGGTGGTGCTGGCATCCAGAAGCAGCTGTTCGTGCTGGGCGAGGTACTGGGCTGGGTTCTGCTTGGCTAGCCTTGCACAGTGCAGCAGCTCCCGCTGCAGCAGGGGCAGATTGGCCTGCAAGAGTGTAGCACATGTTCAGAGGACAGCTTGCAAGCAGTTTCAACAGAGATGAATTAAAATCAGAAGTCAGAGGAAAGACTGCTTTGAGTTGAAACTGTTGCAATCACTCCCAGCTAGGTTTGTGGTTAGCTGCCTGAAAGCAGGCAGCCTCCAAAAGTGGCTATAGCTGTACTAAATATTCATGGAAGGATTGGAGTTTACCAAAAAAGTAAAAAAAAGACAGTAGTTGCTGTGAGAAAACCAGGTCTGAATGCTGCCTCTTTAAAAATGGGAAAAGCACTGTCTTGGCTGACTTCTGCTTTCTTACTATCTAACCTGATCTCCTATGGAGCATCTGTTTTCAACAAGTGGCAATCCTTTGTTTCCCATTCAGATTGCAGTTAGTACTCAGAAATTGACTGAAACCAGGGGATCTGCAACTCTATAAGCTGCTTCAGTCACCATCCTTTGAGGGCCTTGGGGGGAACAGGATTGAGAATAGGATTGCCCTCAGCGTTCCCATTACACTTGCAGTTGCACATTAAGATAAAGATTACAATAAAATTTCACGTTCCAGAGCTTCAGTTAATCACCCAGAGGGCTACAATCCTCCTCCTAGCCAGATGTAGCTTGAAGGATTTCTAACTGTTCTTTCATGGCCCCAATGGGACTTGGGTCGTGGCCTGGAGATTACCAGGACTCAGACAAAGAGAACCTAAAATGCTTCTTGATCCCTGGGCAGCACATTTTGCCCATCTACTGGGGTCATATTTAGTCATACTTTTTGCCAGAACAGATGGAACCATATGCCCCTTCCCTCTGTAGGGACAGTCACACATCTTGGGAAACATCTTCCTTTCTTTGCAGCACATGCCAATGTCAATACTAAGAAAGGCCACTCATTTTTTACCCAATTACTTTTTGTACCATAAAGTGATGTGCCTTGACCTCTCTTGTTCCATCACTACTGCATGATGGTTTTTCGCCTCAGAATTTTCAAGTATTAGATTAAATTACATAACCTTTAGAAACTAAAGATAAGACAAAGAACTTCAGTGGTTTCCTTTGTTTTTGAAATAACTCCCACTTAAAAAAACAAACAAACAAACAAAAACAAAAATCCTTATTTTTTAAGCAGGAAAATACTTCTAAAGTCAAAAAAGTTCTGACAGTAAGGTGCAAAGAACCAAACAAAAACCAGATGTTCTGAAAAGTTTTGAGTCCAGGATCTTGGTAAATTACTTTGTTAGCATTGTAACAATGGCCACTGCTCCAGCACCTGTTGCTGTACCATAAGAGCAGAACCACTGTGTCAAAAAAATATGCCTGAATAGTCAGCATATGTGAAATTTTTAACAGTGGAGAAAAAACTAGAAATTGCTATCAGTTATTCATCTTAGGATGGAAAGACAGTTGGTTGTGGAATATGGACATCTTTTCAGACCTACACAGAACAGAAATATTTTGTGAAAGAACCAAATATCTATTTTCTTTCCACTACCAGTGAGACTGACTGACTGTGTCATCAGCAGGGTTTTTCACTTGTTTCAATTTCACTGTTTCTTTAAAAAGCTCACGCAGAATACAAGTCAAGACACCCAACTACCTGAACTGCCTTGCATGGCAGAAAACAGTTGGAAAAGTTCACATATATTTACAAATAAATATCTGGAAGAAATAAGAGAATCAGATCTAGTATTTGACTAGTGGTGCACACTTAAAAGATCTCAGCAGGCTGGTGAAGTAAAAATGTGAAGGCCCTACTTAGGAGGTGAGTAATGAAGGAAGAAACAACATATTTATGTTCCTTATCCACTAGCAGAAACAAACAAATAAGGACATTTTTAATGCATACATACTCCTAGAGACAACCAAATTTTGAACTGTTCAGCAAGATCAGTGATTTATTTTGTTTATCTTCTCCTAAAGAAATGTTCATTCTTGCCCTTTAACCACAGACATGAACATTTGCAGATAAATTTATCTAAATAGATGAAACAGATTTTCTTTGCACAGAACAAGCATGTACAGCTTTTTAATACATTTACAGAACATGGATATAGTCAGTTGCTTTATTTTTTAGAAGTTAGTATAGAAAACTATGACTGACATGCCTTATAATTTGGATTTGTAATAGCATAAAGTAATATTTGGACAAATACTTAATTCGAAGTCAAGAAAAGCAGTATTTAAAAATTTATAGTTTGGCTCAAGTATTTTCAGCCTGCTCAAAACATTATTCTAAACAATCTTTATCAAACCATATATTAATAAATAATTAGTTTGTTGGGAGAAGATTGATCAGGACTTGTCTATAGGCAGGTCAAGTGTGCAGACTGCTTTTGGTCATCATGGCCTTGATACATAAGATCTAGTTTTTTGGGAAGGTAAGAAGAAGAAATTTTGAATGCAAACTAAAACATCAATATTCTCCCTATTGTGAGCAAGGAGAGATGAGGCTCCTAAGGCAACTCAAGCATGCTCATAGGGACTCTGAAACCAAGGTGGCCTTGGACACAGATGATTGCGCAGAG